>NW_010235532.1:0-20270 GCF_000690775.1 Eurypyga helias
TATTATTTATTATTATACTCTCGTATGAATCCATAAAGAACTGAGCTGCCATTGCTGGGGTTGGAATATTGTTATCATCAAGTCTTAATTCAAGTACAAGCTGTGGACTCTTACAAAACAAAATCTGAATATTATCTCATCCAGACTTTGCTTTTAAGCCTACAGTCCATGTGTCTGTGGAATTCAAGATAAATGAGACAGTAATTTATCATTATTCAAGAATCCAGAATGTGAATATCTTAAGATTAGTCCAGTGTCTTGATGTTCTTTCAAGACACTGGATAAATCTGAATTTTAGTTTTCCAATAAATATATCTTTTAGTACAATGATTGTGATACACTTGTATGAGGGTTGTGAAATTCTCAAAAGCAGTCTCCATTTATATATTTTACCCATAAGATTCCTTTTATTGTATCTGAATGCTTCACAAATTTCAGCATGTAGTAGAATAATAAAAAGAAGAAGGTCTAGAAGGGGCCTTAAGAGGTCATACAGACTACTCCATTACAAAGACTGGATCCACTGCATCTATGTAATTTCTTACACGTTTGTCTTAAAAGTTTCAGTGACAGAGCTTCCTCATCCTTCCTAAGTAATTGATTCAAGTGTTAAACTGCCCTTAAACTTAAAAGAGCTTTCTTGCTGCCTAACCAAAAAGTACTTCACAGCAATATAAATTCACTTTTTCATGTCCTGTCTCTGGTGATTATAGAGAACAGATTTTGTTCCTCTTTGTGCCAGCTTTTTACGAATTTGAAAGTAGTTATTTCATCCCTAGGCTGAAAAAATTCAGTTCTTTCATGCTGTACTCAGGTCATGTTCTGTAGCCCTCTGGTTAGAGTTATTGCTCTTATCTGGACCATCCTGGAAGGCAGTGTTTTGAATTAAATATAGCCGACGTCTGTCCCAAGACAGAACAAATGACTTCACATATCTGACATTATATAAACCTCAATAGCAGCCTTTTTCCTTTTTTTTTTTTTTTTCAGTATAGTGTTATAGCCATTAGCCCACAGGTGTCTCCTGCATCCTTACTACATAAGCTGAACCAGTCTGCAAAGTAATTGGAAAACCATGAGTACAGATGAAGAGAAGTCAAGAGGATCTTCTCACTCTGTTTACTGGTGAAAAAAGACCCTCACTGGTTACATAAATTTGAGTGCCTTTCTCCTGCTCACTGACTTGTAATTAAACCACAGAATTTAATTCCTTTTGCCCATTCTTCTTGTAGATCTATGAAGGTGACACTCCCTGCTTCCCCACTTCAGGAGTTACCAATAAATACTGAGTGTGATATGATTTCAGATTTGTCCCTTAGGTTAATACTGGCATATGAAGTAGTGTCTTATTTTTGAACAAGTTCTCTCACTGCTTGTTTACTTGCAGTTTACTTCCTAAGACATTATCACCAGCATCATATATATGATTCTAGCCCCAGATATTGGTAACACAGAGGCTTCCTGAGCTGGACATGTTTTGTGTGCATATAGCAAAGTTCAACAGATTAGTGTTTTATTAATTTTTCTGGATTCTTCCTGAGCTTAGGTAAACTCTTAATAGGAATATTATCTGGTGACAAGGCATTCACCATATGTACATCTTATATCTTCTTTATCTTTTTTGGTTTTGCTTTTGTGGTTTGGTTTTTTGAGGTGTTGGATGATGTGTGAGTTTTTTTGTTTGTTTGTTTTGTTTTGTTTTGTTTTTAGTCCTGTCTTTGATGTGTTCTAGCTGAAGTACTGGAAGAGACAAGGAGCATCCAGTTTCTAATAATCTTCTCCACACCATTACCTCTCTGAATTTGATGGAACAGGACCAAGATGCTGGTAAGTCAAGGTCAAGAGTGAACTTTTAAAGTGGAGGAAAGTCAAGAGGCGTAGAATAACATGTAGTTTTCTAGGACCCATGCACTCTGGATAAAGTCACTAAAATGCTACATTCCTAAAAAAAAAAAATGGGACAGACAAAGACTGTAACAATACACAGAGATGGTGAATAGATGGAACAAATGAAGTGCTTTATAGAAATGAGGTTGGACAGGAATTTAAATGTTGATCATGCAAGTTTGTGCATGAAAATTGAAAGTCTAAATAACAAGATGGAAGCATAGCTCTAAATAAAACAAAAGTATGTTGGAAACTTGGAGGAAGGCAAATAGTAACACTGTTACCAGAATACAACATATGTAAGGGACCTAAACCAAGTTGAGCAGTATATGGCTTTTAAAAATTACAATCCTTTTGGGTTTTTTCTGTTTCCAGAAAAAAAAATAAATCTGATCATTTTTTTCCCCATACCACCCAATAAATGTCAGACCCTATTGATAGTGGGATGGGACCATGTATTAAATTTTTAGTCCAAAATATAATAGCAAAAATGATGGAAGAATGGGATTCCAAAATTATAATTTGTTCAGAAGGACATAATTCTAATTTCAAAAATCTTGTTTTCTTTTTCTTTACAGAGTACACAGTTGTTTTATGCTATTCAAAACTTTTTGGGAAACATAAAAAATGGGAGAAAACAAAGAATTACTGTCTGAAGAATACTAATGTTACTTTTATGCTTAAAGCTAGAGAGCATGGCTACGGTTTCAAGCCTTTACCAGGAAAGTTCAGTTTGGCTGAAAAATGTGTTTCAGATCTGAAAAGCTATCAGATACTCTGCCTATGTCGCACAAACACATGGAAGAATAGGAAGAGTTTCCTAGCTAATCCCAAATGAAAGACAACTTTTTAAAAGAAAAGAAAATAGAAACATAAAATACACACTTGAAAGAGACTCGAGAGGAACACTCCTTTAATCTTAGAGAAAAATAATTGGAGGGGACTAATTGATTACAAGTGATTCACAAATTGTTCAAAAAAAATGACACATCTAGCAGCCTCATAGAGATTGCTTGAATTGCTTGTATGGATCATAGATACCTTGATGAATTACCCTTAGTGAATAAGGAGTAGTCAACCAGAGGGTGTTTATCAACTTTGATCAGATATATTAACTCGTACTAAACTTTTGCAGTCATAGATAGATGGTTACTTAAAGTCCTTTGAAACCTATCTGCAGTTGCTGTGATTATGATGCAGGTGTATCCAGAGAAGCGCATTTTCTTGTACAGCAAGAATCTATGAAAGAATAGGAACAGATGATCAAATCACTGATTGACAGGAAAATGCAATGTTTGTAGGGAATGTTACAATTCTCCCATTCTAACAAAAATATTGTATGACTGATTAGAAGTGAATGTTATGTTCCGGATCTGTTATATCTGCATGAGTACAAATATGGAGAGAAGACAGAGTTCCTCGCTGCACAAATTTACATCCAGAGAATGAAAGAAACAAAAAAAATTTCTAACACTGACTTTGCTCTACCTGAATTCTTTTTAGATCAAGGAAATGCTATTTCTCAACTTTCTAACACAATGTTTAGAAAGGTAATATATGATCTAAAAGACGCTGAAGAAAGTTATGTTCAAATGAGGAGAGAGGTGTGAACAGTCAAACAGTGGATAGGAGGAAAAAAGAATCAGAAATTGAGAAGATAGCAGTAGCCAATTCTGTCAGGAAATGCTTTTGCCTAAATTTTTGGTCTTTATTGTTCATAGCTGGCTTCTTTTTCTTTTAACAAATCAGTCACTCGCTATTTTTAAAGTTCAATTTAAAGAATAAAGAAAAGAGAGGGAAAAAGAAAAATCCCAGCAAGAGCTCTTTAAATTGCTGTTCTCCTTTTATCTTATTCTCCATATATTTTTGGGGTTTGTTTTTGTGTTACTGCAGCAGTTCTGAATTTTAATGATAAAGCACTTGGCTTAAACCCAACATGTGCAATAATAGGCTTAGTTACTCAGTACTTGTCCAGAATCTCTGAGAATTTCAAACCTTAACATCGTTGGAACTGGTGCATTTCTTATCCCCAGGTTAATACTAAAAAAAAAAAAGAAAAAAAAAAGTGTATGCCAGAACATAGGAGTTTTAACTTGATTTAAAAACCCTAAAAACAGGAAAAACTGGGGTTTTCTGGTGCTTTTTTTAAAAAAACCCTAAAATAAGTTGAAAAGTAGAAGAGGAAAAAGAGTTACCGGAGGAAGGGAATGTATCTGGGTAATACAGCAGATGGGTGGGCTGCCATTCAAAGCGACCTCAAGAAATTTGATAAATCAGCCAGCAGGAACCACCTGAACCTGACAGGCTAGGGGCAACTGGCTGGAAAGAAAAAAAGCAGCTCTGGAGGGAAAGACTCGGGAGACATGCTGGACAACAAGCCGAGGATGATCCAGCAACGTGCCATTGCTGCAAAGAAGGCAAATAGTATTGTTCCCCCAGAATGTCCCGGTGCCTGGCGTTGTTCCTCCCCAGGAGGTGTATTGTTTGTCCCAGTAACCAAAGCAGGGACATCTGAAATCATGCTGGCCCCTGAATCTCAAGGTACCTGAGGTGACAGGTAGCCCTCTGTGCCACACTCTCTTCTGTCTAGCTCTAAAGCAGATTCCCACCCAGTATGACAGATATGGTCCTTGTCATGCTAGATTACATGCTGAGATTAGATATTTACACATTCACTGGGAGAGGTAACATTTTTAAAAGCTATTACTAACTGCATTTAATCTGTAGGAGATTAAATTCCATTTTGGTTGTTGGCAATAACTTTTTAGCCAAAAGAGAAAAGCAGCTTCCTGTAACTGGAGGCAAAATGTGAACTGATTCACATAAGCCTTTTTTCCTCCATCTGTTGACCTACCAGTTTTTTTTAAAGACTTCCTTCACCACATATAGGGAAGCAGGTGGAGTTGAGAAATTTACCCAGAGGCAATCCCCGTCTGTCGGCACCCAGGCCATAACCTACCATAACCTCCACCTAGTTATGAGATGGAAGGTTGGCCAAAGTGTGGGAGCTTGGCTGCCACCAGTCCCCAGCAATTTAATGCCAAGCATCCCCAGCAGAATGGTAGTCTTGGTCCTGTGCACAATAAGCAGAACCTTTCATAAGCTCTAACAAGTTACTAAAACAATGTTGTATAAACAGCAGTGCAAGGGTTACAGCAACAGTGCCAATGCTAATTAGGGTTAGCCAAGGTTTTCTCATTCATACAACTAAGGGAGCATATGGGAAATGTCATGTTGTCATAACAGGTTCTTTGCTTCAAAAAGTTGTGTGAAACATCAAAGCCAAGTGAAATAATAGCTGTATACAACAAATGCGAGGTACAAGAGCTTCAGATAATAGAATTTTTTTCACTGCCTGAGAAGGGTTGCAGTAAGAATGCATGCAAAAATGCAATCTGCTGTGATGTCTATTGTCAGGCTGTTACTCTGCCTTTTCTTCTGAGATGTTTTTCGAGTTTTTATATGAAAGCATTTAAAAGAGATATTTCAAATAAAAGTACTCTCATTCAAACAGCACAGAACCCCTAGAATTAAAAACATTATTAACTGAAAAAAAAAAGTTATGCCTTCTAAAATCTTGAAACATTTCTTCGTGTCTAGTGGAAGGTGTCCCTGCCCATGGCAGGGGCGTTGGAACTAGATGGTCTTTAAGGTCCCCTCCAAACGAAACCATTCTATGATTCTATGATCCTTTTTCATACTGATGTAACTTTATTTTTTCCTGTAGTTTGTGAGATAAAATTAGGAGTCAACCATTCTGATTGTTATTTAATGACAGATCCAAATCCTAGAGTAATTTCTTAAAAATATTATTATTTGTATGTAGATCACTCTTCAGTGTAATGGTTCTGTATAAATAATGAAAGAGGCATATCACTTTGTGTTTTGGGATTCACCTAGGAAGGAAGCTCCTGTGTACATATGCCTAAATATTACTTGTGTGACTAATGTCAGTGACTCGGCCTCTCTGAGGAACACTGAAGTAGTTTTGAGTAGACAAACAGAAGCCAGTGTGAGGAACCCATAGATTGAAATGAATATCTGATTGCCAGGAAAATGTGTAACAGTTTTTTTACTATTCCTATATGAGAAGAAGGAAGGCAGTAAAAAGTATGTTAGACTCAATATATGAATGTGCTGTTTGTTTGCTATTTTAGTCTTGTTTTTCTTCTAGTATTTTGCATTAGGAATGCTGTTGGATTTGCTGTTCACAGGTTCTCAAAAAAGGAAACACAAGTAGCTCTGAAATGTAGAGATTGCCAGAAGTTTCCTCTCTATTTCTGACTTTCTGCCTCTGAAATATGAAAAGAGTAACACTTTGCAGGAACAGACTTTTTCACCTTGTGTTCTTGATTAGCCCATGCCAGATGACCCAGCCCCTTGGGCTGTGGTTTCTATTTTTCAGTAGTTTTTTCTTTATTTTTTCTCTTTGTTGGGGTTGGGGTGGGGCTTGTGTTTTGGTGGGGTTTTTTTTGGTTTGTTTCTCATTTAACCTTACAGAAGAGTGGCAAGCACACCAGTCAGCTTTACGAAGGTCAGTGATTGTTCAAAGTCATGCTTGTTGGCAAGATTAACAGGATAGTGAGAGCATGTCTTAAGCTGTATGTGAACAACCAGAAGTTCAAGACATATGCCAGATTGTGTCATCTGGCTAACAAGGAAGGTGAGATGGAATGGGAACTTCTGGGTAGTCTGGATCTCTGGCTTTGGGGAAGCAAATATGCTGAGGCTATCAACTCCCAGGTGAGTGGAGCCATGGGCTGTCTTCGGAGCTGTTGTCATCTTTTGTGAACCACAGTTTGATCTTCCTTCTTCCCTCAGCTCTCCAGAATATGTGACATCTATCTTGTGGCTCTTGGGCATTTGAAGATTTATTGGCTGGCTGTTGGATGTTGGGATCAGGCAAGTTGAACATATTATAGAAATAACAATCACTGTAAACCAACAGGTTACCAGTGATTTTTAGAACTGAACGTAATGCAAGTTTAATGTAATATTCTGGACTTCTCATTTAAGTCTTGTTTTTACACTACCTTACTTCTGAACTTGGGGCCATGGCTTGAGCTGATAAATACTACAGAAAAACCTATCTTCACATTGTTTCTCTCAGAGATTACCAGAAAGCTGTCAAGAAAACTCATTATGGAGAGCCATGGAGTAGAACTTTGTTTGAATTATGATTTGAATCTGAGTTGCAAGGGTTTGTTGTGGTTTGTTTTTTCTACTGACCCTTTCTGTTAGTTATTTGGTGGAAAATGGAAGACAGGGTCACCAAGAGAAATTGGGTCTGTTTAGAGCCTGTAGATGGCATTATGACATTACTGCATTTTTATCCACTAGCTTTGGACACAGTAAAAAATATAAAGTACCAAGAGGTCATAAAGGTGTATAGCAGCTGTGCCACAGATGATGAAGTTACATGACTGCCAACCAGTATCATTTAAATCGCTTAAAAAAATCAGGTTAATGTTGAACTGCAGCTCAGTGTAGTGAGTGAATACTATATAACATATGAGCAATGAATTGAGCAATGCAATCTAATTGTTTCTCAGGAGAACTTGGCTGTGGTTTTAGTCAACTAAGATTAGCAATTGGCAAATCAAAATGGGAATTAATTGTGTAGTTAACAGTGGAAAAGGCCAAGACATGTCTTATGGCCTCAGTTGTACTGACAAAGAAAACAATATGACCTGGCTGCATTACACTGTTGGTATTATGTCTTGGAAGTACAAAGATGTGTCACTTGAAGGGAATATTATTGCATTTTTTTTCCTCAGAATTCAAGACAGAAGATGAAGATGCAGCTAAGAATCAAAAAATATACTTAAAGACATGTAAGGATTCAGTTAGCATGCTCTCCTTCCTTCTGTGAATTAAGTTTCAGGTCAGTAATCTGTAACAAATCCTCTGTTCCAGAGGGAGAAAAGCTAGTGCATTACAACACAGAAACCACACTACCTTCTAAAATGTTTGTGAAAATGAGATCTACAAGGATACATAAAAGTATTTAACACATTAATTCAATAGTTTCTTTCTGAAATTAACTTATCCCTTTTTAAAGTAGATTCTCTTTCAGTAGAGATCAGCTACACTCAAATTACCTTCTGTATCCACAATAAACTCTGAGATGATCGTTGTGAACTGAGATGGAAATTGTACTGTAGAGCTTATTTAAAACATTAAGCTTTCTTGTGTGTTTCAAATATGTTTATATTTTGCTGGTGCATATTAAAAATATCTTACCATAGTGTTAATATTTTAAATTTTAAGCAGCATTATGTATGTCAAGTATGGCTGGAGAGTAATGGAATTGCTTACCATAGAGGATTCAAAGCAGGTTATCATGGTGACTGCTCTTAAACTGTAGTTTGCGGGTTGCACGCATTGAAGAGTGATTTGCATCAGCTGTGGGTTTAGAACCCATATTTTTGTATAATGCAAAGCAGCTGCCATGATCTAGTTGTCTGCCAGAAGAAAAGTCATATCCCTATGCTTTGGTCAGAACAGTGCATCCCAGATAGCGTGTCAGAAGAATGAAAACACTCAGATGATACAGGAACTGAGCAAAAAACAACTAAATGATAGCAGTGTCATTATTGTTTTGCTGTGAAAGAAGAAAATACATCTTGCATTGTTAGATGACCATTAATCAGAAGCTACATCCATATTGCATGTAGATGTTTGTCTATATGAAATAAGTATATTTTTGATGTTTCCACATAAGATTTTGACAAGACTTTCTTTACCTCAGATGACTTTTTTTTCCGGTGTCCTTTGAGCCATATCTTCCAGTTGATAAAAGACTCTTGAAACTCATGGACCCTTCTGCCTTTGAACTGTGGATTTGTATTCCTGGTTAACACACAGAGAACTGGAGCAATGAACTCTGTAGGGGCATGAATACATTAGGATGGAGTAAACCGCTGTTAGGAGAGACTACAGTAACATCTCTGCACAACAGTAAGCACAATCCATCCTCCATTCAGTGCTGCGGCTCCCTAAGGAGTGCTGAACAGGTAGAGCAGAACTTGCATCTGTCTTAGCAGCTCTGTTGTCTTTTCCATACTCAGCTCTGTCTGTCTTCCATATGCGATGAAACATTGCTTCCTATGTGCAAAGTCATAAATCTTGGGCAATATTATCTTGGTTAAATTCATTATAGATTCTCTTGCCATCTAAAATGTTAGCAATATATTTATTCATTAATAGTATGGGATATAAGTAGGGTGAAGGGAAACAAATATGAGAAAAATTGTTTTTGATTTTGTTGGTGTTGATGCTAAATTTGAGTCTTTATCCTTTAAAAGCTTGTTTTGGATATTACTCATTTGATGCATTTTAGAAAAACTGTTTTCAAATGTACAGTGCAATTTTCTTCTCTGACAGAAGGCTAGTAAATGTTTTGCTGTGAGAAATGGAGTTTGTCTGCATGATGGATAGTGACTTTGTGCCTAAGCATAGTGATTGTGTCTTAATGTTATGTTTCTTGTGGTGCTACTTTACTGAAATACAGCTGAGGTTTGAGAACCTGATCTGGCACTGAACAACACAGCTTCTCTGCTGTCTGTGAATCTGTGCAATTTAATCAGCTGTGTTCAAGCCTTGCTAGTTCAAATCCAATCCAATTAAAATATTTTTCCCATGTCAAATAAAACTGTAAAAATTAAATAGTATGTAAGAGAACGGTACATAACATTCTTGCATACTCATACATGCTCTAGATGACTTCAGTGTTCACCACTATAAGCATTCACTGTTCAATTTGTTTCTGAATAAATTTTGATGCTAATTTTATTACCTTTCTAAGAGTGTTTTCATTTAGAACAATGAAGCGGGCATTTGTGAATGAGTCACTCATAATTAGACTGAGGTGTTTATACTATGTTTCTAATAAGAGACATCATAAATAAGATATTTACTAATAATTATAGGGAAATTATCTAAACAGTTCCTCTATCATACTGGAAACAACTGAGAAGCTGAGACAAGGTCCATCTGAAATTAATAGTGCTACTTTTAGTTCGAAATTACTTAAATTACTAGTAATATCTTAGAGGTTCTGTCATTCTTCAGGCTTTATCAGCTGCTTCTTCAAATGCACAGGGCTGTCTGCAGCCTGGTGATGTGCAGCCTAGAGATCAGCCTGGTAGGGGAAACCCTCAGCTCCTGCCACTCAATGATGGCAGTTCAAATGAATGGCAGAATTCCTAACAATTGGAATGGCTGCCATTTATCTTTGGAAATGGGTGGTTGTGACCATGCAACTCTTTTCTTAAAAGTGTTTCTCTGGGCTTCCCCAGTCCTGGCACTATTTTGATATCTTCTTCTACTTTCTGATGCCGTTATGGTCATCTGAGCCCAGCCTGGCTGGCTATTCTGTTTATTGTGTTTTCCCTGGAAAGCACTTCTATGTAACTACAGCCACTCAGTGTTGTACAAGGACAGGGAACTGGAGTCCTTGAAATTAAAGATGCTTTACTGTACAGTCTCTAAAAAACATGACTAACTACCTCCTTCCCTCCCTTGCTACAGCTCACGTATGGTGTGTGGGCCTTGACTTTCCAAAGCAACTCTCAGATCTGTAAATGCACTGAACAGTAAAAAATGGGAGTTAAAATAACAGTATCTAAGGAGGAGATGGTTGCAATTCTCTGTACAGACTGAAAAAAGAATCGCAGAGGTATATCAGCTTCTCTCATCCAGCATACATTTGCAGACACTCAGAAGAAAAACGTCCTGGGGACTGCTGGTGACACTGGCGCAACACAGGGCTGGGTGCACCCCTTGGTCATGATCCCATTAAAACAACGGGCTGTAAGACACAGCAAAAAAGAGTCTGCAGATTTCCAAAATAGTGTTAATTTTCAAGACTTGGATCAAGCCTTTTTTCCTGGAAGTGCTGACTGCAAACTCCAGTCTTCCCTGAAATTCATTCCTGAATAAGACAACAAATCCCTGAAAGAGGGTGAATGTAATACCCTTGGTATTTTCCTCTAGAGATTTAATTATTTTCATAAAAAGTTGGGATCACAGAATGGTTGAGATTGGAAGGAACCTTTAGAGGTCGTTTGGTCCCCACCCCCTGCTTAAGTAGGGCCACCCAGAGCAGGTTGCTCAGGACTGTGTCCAGACGGCTTTTGAATATCTCCAACGACTAAATGTCCACCAACCCCTTGACAACCCGTGTCAGTGCTTGGTCACTCTCACAGTAAGACATTGTTTCCTGATGTTCAGAATGTTCTCCTTTATCTACTTTGCTTTCCTTGGTTACATCTGCATTTTTCTAAGAACAGAGGTATGTTTTCTTTGTAAAAATAGATAGAGGCAAGTAGAGAGGATGAAATGATAGATAGAAATGAGCAGGTGGGAGACCCCACTATAGACTTTGCCGTAGCTGCTGAATCAGGCACACTTGTAACTCAGAGGCAGGATGTCCCCTTCTATTTATATCTCCACAAGTCCAGTCCTCAAAAAAATATAGGAAAGTGGCTTCCCAGGAAATAGTTGATTTCTTTGTTTAGTACCCAAGTTATGCAGAGCTAATTTCTCTCAGTCTTTTCTAAAAGTGTTTCATGATCATTGCAATCTCCTGCTTTCCTCTGGGAAATGGCTACAGAAGGGAAGGAGACCTAGCTGATGGCCGATGGGCATAGCAGACACCTGACAGCTTTTAAATGAAGTCATAAAGGACAATTTCTCTCAGTGACATTTTCATCAGCTTCATATGTCTTTCAAATACAACAGAAAAGTACCATCCCCTTTTTGGTATTTTTGTTTCCATTTAGTGAACTGCCTGCCAACAACATCCCACTGTCTTCTCCCACCAAGTCAGAAAAAGGAATGAAGTTGCTAGAGAAGATCTGTAGGCTGTTGTTTGAGCAGGAGTTAAAATGCAAGAAATTCCGTTTCAATATAACAAAAAGAAATTGTTACTGTGATGGTGGCCAAACTCTAGAGGCAGATAGAGAATATCTTTGGAGATATTCAAAGTCTGACTGGTCATGGTCTTGGGGAACCCACTGTCGGTGACCCTGCTTGAAGCAGGGTGTTGGACTAGACAATATCCAGGGGGGCTTTCCCACCTCAGCTGTTCTGTATTCCTGTGATTCTCCCACACTCTGTCTTCATGTTCTGTCTGTTCACTTCTGCTGGAAGTCTGTGCTTTCAGATACAGTTGGAAACTCGTCCAGCTACTGACTTTACCCTAAAATATTCCTCAATGTCTAATACACTACAATCTTGTTTTCTTCTGCACTCTGGGCTTTATTATAATACTAGTGTTAGCAATGATTTAGTTTCTTAAGTACATGTTCACTTTAAATATGAATATTTGTGTTTTGGTTGGTATTTTGTAGAGGCAAGGTAGCACAAATTGCAATGACTCCAAACAAATCCTGTTTATGGTAAATAACTGCATTAGCTATAAAGAACACCAGCCTATTCTTATTCGTAAAGTAGTACCCTTCTTTCTGAACAGATTTTTCTTGGTTTTATTAACACCACAATCATTTTACCTTTAAGGCTGAAATGTGGCACATTTGTTCTCAAGGCAGGAGTGTTTTGCCATTGCTGGGAGATTTTGGGTGGCTTTTTTTTTTTTCTCTGTGTGTGGGTTTTTTTTTTTTTTAATGATCAATATTTTTGAAATTAGAATGAGCTAGGATAATATATTTACTACCATTAAAAAAAAAAAAAAAGCCATGTTTGTCTAACAGTCCTCCAATTCCTGCATCAAGGGGCACGTTAAGAATACCACTCATCAGTCTCTGTTGTATAGAGGAGACCTTCAGAAGGAAGCTGACAGTAAAGAAATATTTTTCTTTGCCCCTTTTCCTCAGGTTGATTTATAAATTACTTTTAAAAGTAACTTCTCCTGCCTAAGTTTTTCTAGAAATATTTTGTAGGCTGACAAAATATTAATGAAAATGAACATCCCGAAAGACTAGACTTACAGTCTAAGAGGATGGCATAAAACCACACTAGATACCATCATTATGAATTTCTGAAGCAGGAGACTTAAGAGAATTGAAAAAATTCCTCCTGCCACATTCTGCACATAATGCTTTCTCCTGTCTTTCTTTTTGGTAGTATCACATTGAGAAGAAGCATTTCCATATCCCGACCTCCAGATGAGAGAATAGGAAGGAGACAGGCAGACAAGAAGGCATTCATCTATGTTAGTCAGTCTAAGCTGTCTTAACAGATTGTGGCGAGAAACTGGCAGAGTTATGAATTCATTTGATTAAACTTTAAGTTAAAAAACTGAAATAGTTTGAACAATGGATAGGTCATTTCCCAATGATTTCAAGAATATTTTGCCATTCTGAGTGCTGTTGCAGGCTAACACTGATAGTCTTGTAAATTAAACAGCAACAACAAATGCTAGAGATTTACTGTTGCAACATGGATAACAATTCATGGAAAAGCAGGCATGTGTCCTAATTTATTTCTATTGAAGGTTATTTTTTTGAAGGAAAACATCCCCCATACATAGGCCAAAAAAAGGTAAATTTTAATTAATTTTTTTTCTTTTGCTGAGAGGTGAGATTCTAACAGATCTGTATACATGAGAAATCAAAAGGAAGGTAACATGGGCAATTTTTAATTAGCTAAAATCACTTTCTATCTGCTTGTTTCAGTATTTATTGTATATTATATATGTGTATGCATTTTATTTTGCACAGTTTATAAATAGTATATAAATATAGAAATAGTATGCAATTTATAAATTATAATTGGCTGTATAAGTATCTGTACTGACACTGGCTCATTAATGGTAATCATTTGTAAGTATTTAACAACAGACTAAAATAGTCATCTGAAGGTACTGGAAATCATAAAAAAAGCTTGTTATAGAGCACTATTAACTCCTCAGTAATAAGACAAAAAATGTCCTGACTTTACTAGCTGTAAATGAAAAGTTAGAATTAAAATAAATTCCACTGACCAATCACAGGACACTGGGAAGTGTATGAGGGCAGTAGAGGGAGCATTAAATTACTCTTACCTCCTGCTGTTTAGGACAGTGAGTACCAGATTCACTGTCATGCAAAATCTCTCAGACTTTATTTGCAGTCCAACAGAAGATCAAGGCAATTCCACCGAAGCACCAAGTCCAAAAATAGCAATGGAATACTGTGATATTTAAAACTATGGAAGCAGTACTTTTCAGGCCTCCTGAGAACTTTGTTCCCTCCCCTTGGTCAACCTTGTTCACTTCCACCCTGATTGTTCCCTCTGCTGCCACACTCCCCTTCCAAGAAGTACATGTCTAACCCCTGCCTATCTGTAGGGCTGCAAATCTATTTAAATCCACAAAGTGAGCTGATTCCCAGCATCCTAAGTGCCATCACAGTAAAAGCTGTTCTAGGATGTACAAGGGTCTGTAGTGTTTGGGTGCAGTAAAAACACTTCTGGCCTCCACTAATTCAGTCTTCTTTTCTGCTTCTGTCACCAGGATGTTATTTTACTGGATGAGTATTCCCAATATTCCTCCCAAATCTCACCTGTCTTGTCTAGTTGGACTGCACAGTTGTTGGGGAGGAACTCTGCCCTCTTAGGATGTACAACTAACATAAAATGATTGTTATCTCATCTGGAACTGTCATATGGGGATAAAAAACCCATATTTTGTCTAGATTGGAAAATAAAAGTATGTGATATCTAAAGGTACAAAATAAGTTTACTCAATCCCTGACTGCTCCTAACAATCACAGCCATATAAATTATCTTCAGTTAGCACAGCTTTTTCATAACAACTTTTAATTCTACAAATTGAACTACTTAAGAAATATTTTGCAAAAACATATTTCAGAGTCATGATTATCCTACATATATATTCATAGCATAAGAATTTGCTGTTGATATGGCAAAGCATACTCATATATGTATTTGTGTGTATGGCATAAGTAAGGATAAAAACTTACATAATATTTTAAAGTGCCTGTGGATTATTTTCTCCATTCATTTTACAGATAACTTAGCTGTTGCTTTGGCAACAGCAAGTCTAGTACAGACAGCTTTCAGATCAGATAGAATGATTGAACTCACTTCAATCCTGATAGATATAATAAGACCACAGTTTCTTTTACTATTTGTAGGCTTATACAAATATAATTCATTTTGCTCTTGCTAATGATATACAAATGCATTGCTCATTGTATATAGGTTATTGTTCTAATCCCTCATTCCCCTTCCCTGTACACTGAAAGTCATAGTTCATGCCTTTTGAGGCTGCTGATATCTGAGTGCATTATGTCCATGCTGAGCCTTTACAGTGTTCTATAAGCACCATGTGTCTTGTTTAAAATAATGATTTGGCACTAAATCATCACTAGTCAGTTGGTCTGAAATGTAATAGTCTGTCATTTCTTCACCTCAGGCCAGTGATGTCATGTAACATGACTTTTCTGGCTTAACACGTGCCATCAAGTCTCCTTGGGCTAATTATTCTAGTATACACCATCTGCATCACAGCATCACTGAAGGTGCATGACTATTTCCAGTTGTTTTGTGTCATAGTGATTATTTTCTTTAATCATAATGAAAAAAAAAAAATTCCTAGGGAAAACATTACTCAAAGAAAATAATTTAAGATTACTTTTATTTTGTACATGGGATTCAGCATTCCATTATTCAGGAACTGGTGAATAATCTAGAAAATCATTTTAGGGTAAAGAGGCACTTCATAACTGTTTCAGTGAAGCTGGTTACATACGGTGTTTTGGTTAAGATGGATAAAAATGTACAGTAAATATTTAGGAAATATGTAGATACTGAAATTGGACTACAATCAGTCTAGCTATTTGATTGGCAGCTGAGTAGGAGATGATTGAAGGTGTGCTTCCCAACATAGTTTTAACCTGTTTTGTATGACAAAGAGGGGAAGGGGCAAGAGTCTTTGTGAGGGATATGAACTACTGGAAGGTATTTCTTAGAGCCACATCTGAAGATTATAATCCATTCTTGAAAAGGATATTTGAGAAAATGCATATTCATTTCATTAGAAATAGACAAATAAATAAAAACTAGGTGTCTTAAGTGCCTTCTCTAGTAAAGGAGAAATTAATTTATCTCATTCTGAGTAGCATACCTAAAATCATAGAGTCATAGAATGGTTTTGGTTGGAAGAGCCCTTAAAGACCATCTAGTTCCAACCCCCCTGCCATGGGCAGGGACACCTTCCACTAGACCAGGTTTCTTAAAGCCACATCCAGCCTGGCCTTGAACACTTCCAGATATGAGACATCCACAGCTTCTCTGGGCACCCTGTTCCAGTGCTTCACCACCCTCTCCGTGAAGATTTTCTTCCTGACATCTAATCTAAACCTCCCCACTTTCAATTTAAACCCACTACCACTTGTCCTGTCACTTCAGACACCTGCAAAAAGTCCCCTCCCAGCTTCCTTGTAGGCCCCTTCCGGTACTGGAAGGTACTATAAGGTCTCCCCAGAGCCTTCACTTCTCCAGGCTAAACAAGCCCAATTCTCACAGCCTTTCATCATAGGAGAGGTGCTCCTGTCCTCTGATCATCTTCGTGGCCTCCTCTGGACCTGCTGTATCAGGTCCCTGTCCTTATGCTGAGGGCCCCAGGGCTGGATGCAGTACTGAAGATTGGGTCTCATGAGAGCAGAGGGGGAGAGCCACCTCCCTTGATATACTGGCCACAGTTGTTCTGATGCAGCCCAGCATACAGTTGGCCATCCAAAAGTTAGTGGAATAGAAAAAGCATATACTGTATTTCCCCCACACACTGTCCCAGGGGACTTTCCAAGCCCGTAGTGATTCATCTCTCTCGTTACTCATAACAGATTTGTCCTTGAAGTGCTTACCCAGTTGTCCTTTGAACCCCACAAACATACTGCATCCACAATGCCCTTGAAAAGGAATCAGCATGTCCGTTACGTGCTCTGTGAAAAATCACCTCATTTTTTTTCTTTCCGACTTGGCCGCCAATGGTATAATATGGTGGAGATCGCAAACAATCTTTTCTCTCCTGAACATTGGGACTGTGTAGCTCTCTACTGTATCCCCTTTTCTCCAGGATGAAGAAGGAATGTCTGTCTCTCTGGACCTTGTGTGCACCAACAGTCTTTGCAACCTCTTTCCCCTCACCACAACCTATGCCTGCCTGCACAGCTGGCCATCTGTACCAACATGGTGCAGCTCTAACTTGGTATCAGGCTGCTGTGGAAAGACCAAAGGGAGAAAGAGCCATTGGAGGGTTCATCAGAGCCCCTTTCCTTCACTAGGAGGCTGAACATAAGCTCAGACCCTTGCCTTTAGGACTGGCATGGGCTACGTAGTAGGGGTGTCTGTGCCCAGACATGTACAGTGATGGTCCTGACTTTGCCTTGCTGGGATGATCTCGGACCTGCCTTACCACTACAGGCTTGCCTGATTATCATTGGACTGTGGCTGACCCCGGGTATTGTCACCAAACCTGCTTAGCCTTTCTGGGATTGCACCATCTTGGAGAGGACATTGACTGGTTCTGTGACCCCCTGATTCCTACTCACTTCTCCCTGGGGAGCTGCCCCCTGCGGATGTTCCCCCAACACAGCCATTGCACAGTCATCACTCTTACAAAAGCAGTCTTTGGCCATGCTTGCTGCCTCTGTGAATGTCTTCAGATTCTGTCATTCCCTCTCCAGAGGAGGGAGCAGAGCCATGCAAAGGCTGCAACATGAGGGTGAGCAGTGTGTTTATACAACAACATAGTTGTCTTCTCCCTTGTTCTCATAACCCTTTTCCAATAATTCCTAACGTTTGACTCCTTTTTATTTTTAGACAGATGCTAAGCACTGAGCTAACATTTTTCATAGACCTACCTGCCATGACCAAAAATCTCACTCCTGAGTAACAACGATCTGTATACAGCCTATTTCGTCTTATGTACATCAGTTTGCACTTGCCTACATTGAAATTCATCTTACACGTTATTACTCAGTCACTCCGTCATTTAAATCCTTTCTGTAGTTCTCTGTTTTACCCTTTGTTCTTTCTATCTTCTTCAGAGCTGCAACTTCACATGAGCTACAAATATTTGCCATTGTTTACCCCTTATCCCAAGCAATTTAGGAACATTCCTGTGAAACTCCACTGACCTCCCACTGTGAGAAGTGACTGTGAACCCCTACTTCTCCCTCCTACTCTTGGTATTTCTTCTCCATGCGTCTTCCTTCCCCCTTATCCCACGGCTGCTTAGTTTCTTTAAAGACTTTGATGACTGATTGTTTCCTTTTGGAAATCCAAGTAGGTTATAATGTCTGTGAAAAAGCCCCCATTAACACATGGAGTCACTGATTCTGGTTAAGTGGAGGGATCTGCCTCCACTAGGCAGGGAAAAAGAAAATCACTCTGCGAATTTACACATCTGTAGAATGGATGAAGTTATTATTCCAGTCCTGACACAGGAACTTAGCCTATGGAGACTACTCAATATATGCTCCGCATTTGTAAATCCCTGTGCTCCCTTTTGATCTTGTACATTTTTGTCAGAGATACATTTCATCTGAACCACGAATTGTTTGGCTCAAAGGCAAAATTCTGTGGTGCTGTTTTGCTGGCAAAAAAGGTTTTAGTCAGGAATTTGACTAAAATGTTACAAAGATCATATCTAACTCTAGAAATCTGTTGGTTGAATCACAGTTAATAAATATATAGAATTTATGGAAGGAATCATCACTTGCAATTTTATAAACAGCATTCCATTAACAGTAGTTGCAGAGTAACTAGAAAATATTTCCTCTCATAACTTACTGAATAATTTTACAGACATTCTCTAGTTTTGAGAAGATCTTCATAACACTGAAATGTGAATGAAACTGCAGAGATGATGTTCATGTTTTCTCATTTTTTTATCACTTCTAGTAAAAAAAAAAAAAACAACCAAACCCAAACTGGCTTTAATTTCTTTTTTTGTTTGTTTGCTTGCTTTTATTTTATTATCTAACTTTTCTCTAGTCACACCCTGCTCAAAGTATCAGCCAATGGGGCTAATCACTTTATTAAGTGCTACATATGCAAAGCCCTAAATATATGACTGCTGGTATAATGTGTGCAGTGCTATGAAAGTTTATAGAAAACAGACTCATAGCTGTAGAGAATAAAAGCTCAGCTTGATCTAATGCAGAAGCAAATTGATAAATTAGCTGTAAAGCATAGAGTCATATCTCTAAAATAGCTCTAACTTCTGGCTGAATTCATGTTTTGTGGCAATAATTGTATACAACCATAAAATGGAAAGCCTGACTTATTTAGCTATATAGTTCTGCACAAGGATAATTTTTTATAATCATGTTAAAAACTGCAGTATTATCCAAGATATGCTCATCTGAATACACTACACAGCACTGGACTTGTGTACTGCATGCACCTGTATTACTGAGAAAAAATGTTCACAGCAGACAATGTTCTTATGTATACAGCTTAGCATCGCCTCATTGATTTACCATTGGCATAGGTAAGTCATGAAATATCCAGAAAAGCACTGATTTATCAAAGGTGGGATGTTACTCCAGAGTGATATTTCTGAGTTTTTCAGCCTTATGACCCCCTTAAAAAGGTTAGAAAGTTTAAGCCTAAGCCTAAAGGTGGATGCTCAGTATCTAAATATTGAAACGGAATTTAAAAACACTTCTCTGAAAAGAAAGCAGTTACTGAGAGTGATAGGTGAGGATTTACTCTGCATCTCTGTACACTTCCCCTTGGAAATGGTGGTAACTTTTAAGCAAAAATAGTCAGCATGCAAGTGAAAGTCACAAACCCTGGAATGACAGGTGTCATGGTTTAGCCCTGTCAGGCAATCAAGCACCACCATTCTCTCTACCACTCCATACCTCCCCCCCCACTCCCAGTGAGGAAGGGTCAGAGGAAAAAAAAAAAAACAAGAAAGGCTCATAAAAAGTTGAGATAAGAACTATTTAACTGTATAAATGAAACTTATGGAGTTACTAACAATGCTATTGCTAATAAGTAATTAAAAGAACAGAAAAATAGAACATATGAACAGGATCTCACCACCTGTGGACCGACACAGCCAGGTTCCAAAACGGCAAGGCAAAAATCCAAGTGGATAGGAAAACCCAACCCAAAACCTAGAGCCCAAAAAGAGAGAGAGAACTCCCCTCCCTGAGCCCGGGAGCAGAGAGCAGGGAGAAAGGACACTTCCAACACCCCCTCCTAGATCAATTCCTTGACAAAAGACGCTAACTCGCTGCTAATCACCTGAGAAGAGGTTGGAACAAAGACCATGCTTCCCAGAGAAAACAAAACAAAACAAAACAAAACAAAACAAAACAAAACACAAAACACACTGCTGGCAAAAACCGTTCTGCTGGCAGGAACCTCTGGGGCGACACCACCACCACACCCCCCCCCCC
>NW_010235532.1:20411-33675 GCF_000690775.1 Eurypyga helias
GCCCGCGGGACCCCCCCCCCCCCCCCCCCCCCCCCCCCCATCTTTCCGGGCCCATCCTCTGCAATCTTCCCCCCCGGCCAGCTCCCAGCACCACCGGTACGGGGTGGTACAGTGACCACTCCTTTTGATGATTTATAGAATGAAACAAAATCTTATAGACTGCCCTAGGAGAGCAGCTCATCGCTGCTGGGGACCAGGACAACAGGATGAAACCCTCTTTCTTCTGAAGTCAATTCACAAAGTTTTACTGACTCTGAACCACAAAGCCACTCGCAGATTTAAAGGGCTATGTCAAGGGCAGACTCTACCAGCACCACAGCTGTACACTATCCATAGGGCATAGATGTGCAGGCTGCCCACACTCTGGGACACTCAATAAGTGTGCTTATTCCATAAGACTCTGTTGTAACTCTAAATGGGCCTTTCTAGCAAATACACTATGCTGAAGGTGTCTGCACCACAATCATGTGAACCTCCACACTGTCCAATATAAGACAACTGCCTGTTTTAATCCTACATTGTTGATATTCATCTTGCTGACTGGACATTATGATGATTAGCTGGAAGAACAGGTATGAGGGGAGAATGTGAAATGAGGAGCTCTTTCCAGCCCACTGGCTTGAGAAGAACATTCTGATTCCTGGAATGAGACCTGAATATTGTCTCGCCATCACCTTCTCACATTTGATCTCCCTGCATTGTGATTTCAGTTGGAAGAAAAGATGGCCAAGAGTGCAGGTTGGGAAAGTGGTGAGCAATCAAAGTCACCAGGACTGTGGACTATATCTGTTCTGTAGTTTATATATGTCCTCAAGAGTCAAGCCATCTCTTACTCCTGTGAGTCTCCTGTTAGAAACTTACACTGCTGATTCCATTGTTGACATCTCCTTTTCACCTTTCCTGGCAGCACATGAAGACGTATTTTGACATCCTCAGGTAAAGATCACCCATCAGTCACCTCTGATTCTCTTTAATACTCATAACAGAAGCTGTAAATAGTAGAATAGTGCCCTGTTAAGGCTGTACCAAAAGTCCCTGCCCCCTTGTTACCTCCCCCCCATCCCCTCATATGCTGGGATTAGAAACATAGACTTCTGCACAGGAACAGCGTGTGCTTTAAAAGTTAGATATGAGGAAGAGGGGGCCTTCATTATGGATGAAGAAATCCTGGGTCTACACTGTAGTCATGGGTTTACTTTTCCTGCTTATGTTCCCTGGCCAAAGTGTTTTCTCTCCAGTTAGAAGATGCTGTGCTGGATATTTTAAGTTTTCAAGTGTCAGAATGTCAGTGAAGCTGTTGCAGCAAAAGGTGCAAATCCAGACCAGCTCTGGAGTGGCCATGTGTCTTTCAGCACTTTCAAACATCACTGTTGTCTACCTCTGAACCTTAAGGACTAATAGATATGCCTGCCACATGAGTGCTACTCTTCAGGTGTTGAAACATCTGGATACACACAACAGCCTGTTCTGAATTCTGCTGTGGAACTATTAGATTACACAGAGGATAGCTTTCCCAAACCCTGGCTTGCAGTAGTGAGAACCTCCATACAAGTGTAAGGTTTCAACTGTGCCTCATTTGCCACATACCTTAAGACCAGACCAACCTCTCTGAGATGCTGGGCTTGCTCAGTGAATTCTGCTCTTGCTACCCAGTGCTTTAATGGCAGGTGACTTTCTATGCATGGAGAAACATGTCAGAATCTGATCTCAGCTCTCCGCAGCTCTGTGCTGTTTCTGAGGTGGGAAAGAGGTTGAGAAAGTGAAATTTTTGGAGAGGCAGTTAGAGAGCTTGGAAGAAAGTGGGAAAATGATTGCTGAATATAAGTGGTATTGAACACATTATCTTGTCTTCAAGGGAGAGTTGTGGGAGCAGCAAGGACAGGAGCCTGTGTTCCTGGAGAGACAGCAATAAATGGCACTTTCATATGTAGACCCATGCACGGAAAGGTGTCCTGCAACTTGTTGCTTCTTCTCCAGACAGAGTTTCTTCTTCAGGGCCCTGAATGCATCCATCCCCTTGACATTTGGCTGCTTGAGCTCAAGGACAGCTAGAGAAACCACATCTGGTGGCTTTGGATGTGAAATTGTTGTGTGAAGAAAGCTAGAAGCTTTCGTGTGGGCTGATCCTCCTTCCCACAGGAGCTTCTTTTAAGCTGAGACTCTAGCCCTTGGCCCCTCCCTGAGATGATCTTTGGGTTGCCTTATAGCTATGCCTGCACCTGCTGATTCACCCTGACCCCGATGCACAGATTGACTTCCCAGCTTCAGCTCAGACCTGTCTTGTCACCATGGATTTGCCTGGTGACTGCTGGACTGTGTCTGACCCTAGTTACTAACACCAGACCTAACCCTGAGCCTGGCCATCTGGCTTGACTTTGTGGTTTGTCCTCAGACCTACAAGACCACTATGGATTTAGCTGATGATCCAGGCTCCAGGGTGACCCCAATTGCCACTCCTAGCCCCTGCCCTGACGGACATGGTATGTTGCTTGGCTCCTGGCTCCCTGTTCCTTCAGGAGCAGCTGGCCCTCACCACTCCCTGACACTGTTCTTCACAGCCAGTCTTCCTTCTGTTTCCCAGTACCATAAATTGTCTCAGAAAGGTTTGGGTTATGAATAGTGGAATAGCTTATTGACAGGTTGAAATAAAACCTCATTGCTGTTCTTCCAGGCTCATCAGTCAGATCCTTGTGGCTAAAAGACTGATTGCTCTGTGGCTGGGGATGAGTTATTCAACATCCCTGAGGAGACGTGTCATGTACTATTACAGGCTCAGCCATGAACTCTCTGCAAGGAGGGTTTCTGAAGCTTGAGTTTTCCAAGGCAAGACTGCTTAACAGTAATAAGCATGTGGCATTGCTTCCAGGCATACCTGCAACTTTGCTGAGCCATTCTGGCAACTATTATTTTCAAAACTTCAGGATATATTCATGCCTATATTTGTAATCCTTCCAGAGAAAGGGGGTGCTATTGAATTCCTCCTTGGTCCAGCTGACAGTCCTTTTTGTAAGCTTTTGGTGGTGTCACCAGGCCAGCATACACGAGGGTGGTGGTATGAATGCTGAATTTGTGAAGGAGCCTGTCAAATGCAAAGGCTTACCAGAGCAGAGTAGTGAGACATAGCCCTGTTTGTTTCACTGTTCTATAAAGATACTGGTGAACTTGAAGAACTTCCAAGGACAAGAAATGTATATAAATTGTGGGAGATTTTTGAGTAACTCAAAATTTGAACTTCATCTCCTGGCTCCTGCTTGTGGCTCAGGGAAGAACACTGAGTCTTCATTTTCCTTGTATTATTCATCACGCCTACTGGAAGTTGTTTTATAAATTTAAATAACCCTTTATTGAAATTCTGACAAATTAATACAAACAGGAAGTACTTTTACAATCTCTGATAAGCAACTTCTCCCTGTGTGGCAATGAGGATCAGTGTTTGATCACATGCCAGCAGAATCTGCTTTTGACTTTTCTATTGATAGAAAAATCTAGATTATCATAATTCAGAACTGGTCACTGAAGGAGATGAATGGAATAAAAATACACCTGTTTTGTCATTTTACCATGTAAAAGCAAAGATATAAAGATGTTCCCTGCTCAAAAGGAGTGTCTCAGCCATGCATTATAAGAGAGCTTTTATATTTTTTGTGGAGGGGAAGGAAAGATAGCAAGAAAGCCACTGAAATAGGCAAAATCTGTCATAGTATTAATTTTCTGAAAACAAGTCCTGCCAGAAAAGGAATATAAATGTTACATATCTGGCTTGTAATTTTTGATATTACTAACATACCTAAAGTAAATATTTACAAGTTTCAGCCATGCTTTTATTATTAGTTTTATTTTTCATAATTAATTATTTCTTTTAATTACAGTCTGAACCATACAGCAGGTGAAATTTAAAGCTTTTCTCCTTATTTATTAGTGATTATGTTTCTTTCCGCTGTCACATTCCATTATCTTCACATAGATTCTCTGTCACCTCCACCCAGGATACAGGTTTCTTCCCATCTTTTATTGCCTGGTAAATGTTACATTTTTTTGCTTCATGGTCCTCAAAAACAAAGCTTCTGCTCAATTAAGTGTGTATACTGTCCATTTACCATATTTAACAGGATCCTTTCTGTGTTACATTCCCTGTAGTACAGTCAGATTTCGTTTGTCAGTTATGGTACAGAAGTTATTCTGGAGTAGTCCGCCACAGTAGCAGTGATAAGAAATAATAAAGCATGTCAAACTCATACAGAAAAGGGTCTAATCAAATGTGACTTAAAAGAGTTTATATAGAATCTATTTTCACCTGGAGCTTGATGGGCTGACAGTAATGATTACATGTACTTGAGTGAAGAAAGGTTCCAAAGGGTGTATCGTTATTCCATCTTGCCATTTGAAATATGGTTCGAAGGGAGAAAGGATCAGGTACTTATGGATTTGCAAATAAAGTGAATAGTTTATTATTACTAGTTCAATCTTTTTTCCCCAAATAATCCATGATCTTCAGTGCAGAATTCAAATTCCACATATTTGCAAAACAGAAGGCACACAGTGACTGCCAGGTTCTGGCCAGTGCTATCTATATTTTAACAATATTGCCTGCTAGAAATAAAGTTATATGTGAAATTGCATGCAAAGGCTCACCTTTAAATATTTTCCCTTTCTGGGCACTGGTTCAGGCATCTTGCCCCAGTTTGCATATACTTGGGAGACAATAACTGCAGAGAAAGTTGTAAAGACAGAGAAATGTCTCTCCCTCTCAAATCAAATTTTTGTTTGGGTTCCATTCCTCTTAATGTGAGAGACAGAGAAGTCTAGGAAAGTGTACTTTATTTTGCGAGCCTCCAGAAACAAGTTTCATAGCTATAAATAAAAAGTCTTACTAAATAAGATCTATACCTGGAGATTTAAGGTGTAATCTTTTCTTTTTCATAGAATCACAGAATGGTTTGGCTTGGAAGGGACCTTAAAGATCATCTAGTTCCCACCCCCCTGTCATGGGCAGGGACACCTTCCACTAGACCAGGTTGCTCAAAGCCTCATCCAGCCTGGCCTTGAGCACTTCCAGGGATGGGGCATCCACAGCTTCTCTGGGCAACCTGTTCCAGTGCCTCACCACCCTCTCTGTGAAGAATTTCTTCCTGATATCTAATCTAAACCTCCTCACTTTCAATTTAACCCTGTTACCCCTTGTCCTGTCACTACAGACCCTTGTAAAAAGTCCCCCCTAGCTTCCTTGTAGCCCCTTCAGGTACTGGAAGGTGCTATAAGGTCTCCTCAGAGCCTTCTCTTCTCCAGGCTGAACCAGCCCAACTCTCTCAGCCTGTCCCCATAGCAGAGGTGCTCCAGCCCTCTGAGCATCTTTGTGGCCTCCTCTGGACTCGCTCCAACTGGTCTATATTCTTCTTATGTTGGGGGCTCCACAGCTGGACGCAGCACTCCAGGTGGGGTCTCACAAGAGAAGGGTAGAGAGGGAGAATCTCCTCCCTCAACCTGCTGACCACACTTTTTGATGGCATGTTCATTAGTTCTTTCAAAAAATGTTCAGATTTTTGTCATTTGCTTCCAAGCTACTTTTTGTTAATTTCTGTACTTCTTACACTGAAGATGCTCTATATATCTATAACATTATGGACTATGGTCTGCCTTAGATGGTGTATTTATGGTAGAGCATAAGAGTTCCTGCACAGAGTGAGCAGGAGTGGTTTGGGTCCCAGCACTTGTGAGCATGCCTGGTGTCTGCTCTCAACCTACATGGTCACATGGAGGGAAGGTCGATTGGGGGAAATTTAAGAGCTGTCTCCTTTCAGAGCAAGTAAAGACTAGCAATATTTCTGGGTTATATGTAGACAAGAGATGAGGAGTATAGCAGAAAATAGTTTCTGCGGTTGACAAGAGGATAGATTTAGACAAACTGGAAAGCCTGTGATACAAAGCAGCCCAGAAAAGGAGGCTCTGAAGACCATCCTTTGTGAGCTGAGATAAAGACCCTCTACTACCTCTGCACTGGACAGCTGTATATATACAGAGGTAAGGTCTGAAAAACTGGGAGACTAAAGAGGAAAATATGAGCTTCAAGTACCTAAGGAGAGAGGAATCACCTGGTAATTGAAAGGTAAAGCAAAAACAGGAAATTCAATGTCTTGTGCTCAGAAGGAGGTCTGCTTCCTTCCTTACTCCCACCCTTCCTTCAGCTGCATATGTAATTATAATGGCTCCCATCTGATGCTCAGGCTCTCCCTCTGTCCTCCTGAAAAAACCTAGCAAGCTGGTCTTCTGGACCCACTCACTACCTGCACCACATTGTAGTACACTGCATTGAAATTTGCCTGGTTGAGGGTGGCTTACAATGTTCAGGTTATTACTCAGGAGTCTTAGCTTTCCTGGGAGGAGGAAGGATTTTATTCTGGTGGAGGGACAAAGATGTGGCACTTTCCATCCCCAAACAGGACTTTTTTAAGAGAATGAGGAGAAAGAAGTAATGGCAGACTGAAACTACTCTTGCCTGTATATGCGCCCTATGGGTCTCAATGTACTCTCCAAATGAGCAGGCATGCAGAAGTAAATGAGGTTATGTGGTTAATGACTTTCCTTCCAGTTAAATGTTTGTCTATTTTTCTGAGTATTTCCTTTAGCCGGTTGAGGAAAACCAGAGTTATTATCCCATTCTTTTAAAAATATTTATATTTTTTACAGGACAGGTAATATTGTTAAGGGTTCACTACTATACTTTTAAGGAATTATAGCTGTTACTTGATTCTTCTTCCTATAAATCTCAGTGTCTTATAGTAACTCACATCCCCGAAACTAACATGTCATTACAGTGCTCTGATTTTTCCACTGAACTTTTCTGCTGGGCTACCGTTCATTCCCAGTAAATATCCATTTGTTTCATGATATTTGCCTGTCTGTGGTTTTGAGAGGCCATGGTAAAAGCACGATGTCCTGGAATCACCTCTACTGCTTCTCATCAGTTGGGCTGTAAAACAAAGACAGAAGGGTCCTTTGGGAAAATGGTGTCACTGTTGATACTGACATCAATTCTCTGTAGCTGTCTATATTCATATCTTCCAGGCTTTTCCTCTCATGGATCAGACAGTTAAAAGTAGGATGGCCACCTAGGCTGGGAATGGGTTAGTGGGGAGAGAGAATGTGTCCAGCCACAGACCTGGCTTTAAAAGATGCAAGCATAATATTTTCTCTTATCTTTCTCCATCTTGTTCCAGACTTTTCTGTGATGAGGAATGTAGGGTAAAGTGCAGGGAAAAGCTCCTTAAATCAAAACTCAGTGAACAAAACACAACTTCAAAGTGATGCTTTTACCCTCATTTGCTTGTGAGTTTTCATTTCTTATTTCTGTCTGCCAGCTTCAGCCTGCAACACTTCGTTTAATCACCAGATCCCTCTCAGCTTAACGGAAAAAGAAGCTAGACTCATTCCTTTACTCTGTTAAGAATATCTTTTGGAGCATACTTTAGATTTAGGGCAGATGCCATTTCCACTTTATATAAAACCAGCAGGAAGCTAAAGGCCACACTTTCCTTCCTGACCTTATGCTGAAAAGGCTGTTCTCCAGGGAACTTGGGAAAGGAAGGCAAAGTTGTTCAAGATATCTCTCTTGTCTCAGCAGAGCTATAATATTAAGTATGATACCTCATACTAAATCAAAAAAACCTGGTAATTTATATATTTTAATCCTTCACTTATATTTCTAGTTCATTTGTCATTCTCTATCTGTAAGGTCCAAGAATCTGAACTCTATTTTCGGTTGCCATTTCATAATTCGCATGTGTGTGAACATCTGAAATCCCAAAAGAAAGAGATTAGAAAAACATTAAATGAAATTCCAGTGGGCCTGAGCTAATATTTATTCAGACTCCATGACCTTAACACTTTGTACAATGCCTTCCACTATTATCTCTGGTCTGCACTTCACATCACAATCCGTAAGAGCTGGAGGATGATCTTCGGTTTACTTGTGGCAAATACTGCCGTTCAGACAAGGTATACATGGTACCTGGCTTATCAACAGGCAGCAGGCAGGACCAGGATTGACACCTACAAATATTTCTCACAGTGTAAACTGATGCTTGATAGTATGTTCAAAGATGTTTTCAAATGAGTACTGGCAATCTTTCTCTGAGACAATAAACCATAGATTTTAAGTATGTTTTCAACCAGTTGTGTCTAAAAAATTGAAAGATTGAAAGCTCAAAGCATACAGGCAGAATAACAGCGGAGCTACCCAAATGTGTCATTACTAGTGGTATAAGAGAGATTATTGTAATTACTTACAGCGGACATAAGTTACTAAAGTGGGCAAAAAGATTTTGCTCATGCACACCACATGACATAGAGAAAAAATATTTAGTACTTTAGATTACTTCTGCCAGATATTATTCATATATTACACAGTCTACACGCCCCCTTCTATTTCCCTCTGAAATGGTTCCCATTAAAAAAATCAACATTTGCCCACAGATGAAGCAGGCTGCAGTGACTCACTTCAATAAATTTTCCTTTTGGGCTGGAAATGAAAACTGTTTCTGCATGTTGCAGCTTCTAGATTGGTACCTTTGATAATTGCTGATAGGGTCAAATTTGTGAATTTCATACTGGAAAAGAACTACCGCATGTTCCCTGAACATCTGTCCTATTCTTCGGTGAGGTTTAGTTTATTTTCCCAGCATTAAGCATAAAACCTGAACTTTGCATATTAATATTGCCTACACCTACCATGTTTCCTTTATTCCCTTGCTTGGTTCTCACAGCTTGTCTTTGATCACTCTTTTTCTCATACAAAATTTAAGTATCTACTTCCTTTTGCACATATCTGGATTTAAAAGTAGTGGCTGTAAAACTGACTGTCTTTACAACTGGAAATACTAGAAATGTTTCTATCCTGGACTAGTGCTATAGTCAGTAGCTAGATACTGTTCCCTGAACCATCCTTAATGGGTCAATACATTGCAGTTTCTGAAAGTTTCTGTAGTAGATTATCAGAATTTTCAGACTTTCCAAACTTTCAGAGCATGCATATTTCTCTGTGTAAGACTTCTATTTGGAATAATGGGAGCTGTGCCTAATTTTTTTCTGGATCAGATTTATTTAACTGCTGATACTCATGCCCAGTTGCTGAAGTATGATTTACAGATTAGGCAACAGAGCTAAAAATTTCATGCCTTAGATTTTGCTCTTTTTTTTAATGCCTTCTGAAGGGAAAAGCAAAATTAATGAGTATGGCAGTAGAAACGGACATAAATGGATGGTCTTTCAAACAACGTATTATGTGGGAAGATCTAAGTCCTCTTCCTTGATTACTCACAGACTACCACGGTGCCCTTGAACATCATTTGAAATATCTCTGTTTCCATCATAGTGTTTAAGGATGTTTACCTAGAACACAAGGAGCGTTATGGCGGTGATTTTTTAATGTTCTTTGCCCTTCAAGGGTAAGAACTATACAAGCATAAGTGAACACAGAACTTTAATTCTTCTCATAAGACAACAGAGGAATGATCAGTAAAGCATGCTGCTCTGATTCTCCACATTTGTTTTGTATAGGCTTTGTTGGATAAAAGATATTTCCAAAATATACGTGGCTTCCAACATTTTGAAGGGCATCTGGTCCTAAAAAAGAGAAAACTTAAAAATAATTCTTATATAACAAAAAATTAATGTAACTGATTCTTATAACACCACTAGTTTAAAAGACTTAAGGGGGTGTGTGGGAGGGTAGAGGAGGAAGGTACTCTGAATATAATTTCAGTTCCAGTCTTCCTCTTCTTTTTTACCATTATGCTGTAGCATTGTCTGATGTCTCTCCATTTTTTTGAATGACATAGAGCAGTACAATTTAAATAGCATCTTTTTGTTCCTTATTTCCTGTACATTGTTGAAGCAAAACATATAGAAAAGGATAATTTTCACCCTTAATAACATTACATCACCTGTGATTAACTGCTGATATTTATTTCAGTGATATTTCAGCAATGTTACTGTTGAATGTCAAAAAGCAGTCAAATCTGAGTCACACATTAAATGGTAAGCTCTTCCATAGCTCTTTTATCCACACTTAATTCATGCCATTACATTTCTCATTTCAGCAACAGCCTTTTTTCTCAGTAAATACAAGGTCATTAAGTAGTCAGATATCTGCAATCTAGCAATCCTGATGAAATTAAAGATCCCACAGTTTCAGTACAGTTATAATAAATAACTTATTCAATTTTACAATAGGATGGGTGGGTGCGTTTCAATGCAGGGCTGGAACACGGCTGAAATAGAAATATCTTCGACATACTGAAGTGTATATATCTTATTCCTTTGAAATATTGAATACCAGTTTTGCTATCAGGATAATTTTTTGTGAGATATCTGAATGCAGACAACCACAAAGACTAGCTGTTTGATTCTATTCTGTCTCTGCTTACAAATTAAAGCAGCTTGTTAGGAGAAACTGCTCCGAAAATATCCTAGTGAGAATGGAGTGACTGAATTTCAGCCCTGTATTCATCACTGAATTGTCCTGTAACTTTAGATAAAGCAGTGGGGTGGATGTTACTGCAATGTTAAGAGGAGGTACTCTACTGACCTGAGCAGGAAAGCTGGTAATCAGGAGTTACTAAGCCTAACTAGGGATTGGGTCTAAATACCATGTCACCCTGGAGCAGGGAAGTAATTTTCTCCATCAGAACAATGTGAATATTAGCCAAATGGATGTGTGTTTTGCAAGTATCATGGCTTAACACCAGCCAGCAACTAAGTACCACACAGCTGCTCCCTCACTTCTCCTTGGTGGATGCAGAAGAGAATCAGAAGAGTGAAAGTGAGAAAACTCGTGAGTTAAGATAGAAACAGTTTAATAAAAAAACACAAGCCATGCCTGCAAACAATGGAAAACAAGTAATTCATTCACCACATCCCATCAGCCAACTCCAGACGTTCAGCCAACTCCAGGAAGACAGAGCTCCACCACATGAAACGGTTACTTGGGAAGACAAAAGCCATCACTCCGAACATCCCCCCTTCCTACTTCTTCCCCCAGTTTTATATGCTGAGCATGACATCATATGGCATGTAATATCGCTTTGGTCAGTTGAGGTCAGCTGTCCCATCCATGTATCCTCCCAGCTTCTTGTGTACCCCCAGCCTACTCGTTGGTTGAGTGGAGTGAGAAGCAGAAAAGTCCTGACACTGTGTAAGCACTTCTCAGCAATAACTAGAACATCCCTGTGTTATCCAACACTGTTTACAGTACAAATCCAAAACACAGCTCCATACTAGCTACTATAAAGAAAATTAACTCTATCCCAGCCAGAACCAGCACAGCAACATAAAACCATCAGGACCCAAATTTGTTACATTACAGTTTCATGGTGCTCCCTTCAGTGTGAATGAGTGGCATTACATTAGAATAACAGTTATAACTAGATCTGCTGCCATCTACTATCCATGTAAGTACTACTTAAAGAGAACTTAGAAATAGGATTCTCTTTTTTTTCCTCTCTTTCTTTCTTTGGCTGTTAATTACTTAGCAACAGAGCTTATGGTATTGCAGAAAATGAGGTCAGGATGACAACATCCTGTAGTTATTTTAAGAGTTTAAAAATGTTACTTTTTAATCTTCACTCACTTTTTTTTTTTCTTCCAATAAAAGTAGGTATTTAAGCTCTATGCATTTCTTTAGGAGTAAAAATTCATTAGGATCAGTGTCTCCTAGTACCCCTTCATCACCTTTTTGTTCCTAAATCTGTTTCACTGGACTCCTACATACGTCCAGTCTTACTGTGGATCAAGGACAGCAGATTCATTCAAGGAATGTAAAGACAAAACTAAAGCACTTTATAAGCAGATATTGTTGTCAAAAAAATCCTGAGCTTGGTGACTTGTATTTGGATTTTCTGCATGCTACCATGGCTGAAGTCTTTCAGATACTAGAATGGAGGGAATGTTTTACCTCTAAGAAAAGAAAACTTATGACTAAAAGCCTCAACTGTAAGTGATCCCAAGTGAAAACAACCACTGAGCTATAGCTTCTTCTGCCCTCCTGTCAATGCTAGCTGCAGAGAGAGCTAAGTAGGGGTAGCGAGTCTATTCTAATGTAACACTGATTTTGCTGCCTTGTGTTAGGAGACATCTTTGTAGAGAAGACTGCTCCTACTTCAAATTCACTCCTCTTGCCTCTGGATGCTGCTGCTGAGTGTCACAGCCCGGATACCTTTGGGTATATCCATACTACTAATAACACAGGGGAGAGTCAGCTCTATAGCTGTGAGAAAGTTGAATGGCAGAACTTGCATTCACAAAGCTGCTGCCTCTGCCCGTCTAAAAAAGAGGAACTGCATCCAATAGCCCTTTGAGAGTGGGGTCTGTCATGTATTATCCATTGTGCATTATCTGGTAGAGTGTTAGTTTCGAAGAACCAAAGGGGTGTGAGAGAGCAGGCTAACGAAGGATATGAAGGATCACAAGTCAATTGTCTCACTTATACTATGGACCTTTTTCATTTCCTTATTTAAATATATTCAGCATGTCATGCCTGATGCATAAAAGAGTTACAAAGTTTTCTTCCACATAAAATATATTCCATCCTGAGCTTTAATTTAAATTGCACAGAAACATTAAGTTCATTGATTTATTTTGGATGTGTTAATTTTAGACATACATGTATATTTGTGCACACATGTAGATGCATAACTATACACACTCACTAGCATCCTTGCAAATTCAATTTAGTTCTAATAGACAAGCTGTGCTGTTTTCTTATCAATCATCATTACTACTGATATGAAATGATAGATTAAAAAAGTTGCATATGTTCTGCCTAACAGGAGCCAGGAGAAGGCAATTTCAGAGGGAGGTGTAAAAAAGTTTTAAAATAAAAATTAAGATCCTGCAAGCCAAATGATTTCCATAGTTACGCCTCTGAGCATTCAATAAGATTTCACAGCTGTCAACAAGAACTGAAATTGGCCTGTATGGTCTTTCTTACTGTTTGTGGTGGAAGGGGGAGAAAGAAGTTGCTCTTATTCTTGGGATTTGTGAATTTTACAGTAGTAGCCAATCTTGAACATTATAAACCTTATAAAAAAGGAAAAGGATAGAATGAATACAGTGTGCAAACATGAAAATCTGCCATGACTTAGAGATGTCTCCAAGTCTTAATTCAGTGTACTCTGAGGATTCTTCTTCTGTGCAAATTGACCTTGAGTCTGTACTTGTAATCATGCCGTATACATACAGTCAAGTCAAACTCTACAGCCCCACCCCCCTC
>NW_010235533.1:0-537 GCF_000690775.1 Eurypyga helias
ATTTAAGGCCCCTTCCAGCCCAAACAATTCTATTATTTTATAAAGGAAAAAATTAAATCAAATGATGATGGTAGGGCTTCGTGAACAGAGAACCAGGCAGAGCCCTTTCCCAAACCTTCCAACTGCTGTATTTGGTGCACGAGTTCACGTTTGCAGCTCCAAACCCATGAGTCCTTAATCATTCCTTAGGCTGACCTGAAAGACAGTATCTCTTTGTTTAACAGATGAGATTTTGCCAGAAATAAATGAGAATTTTCTTACATCTTTTCTAGAGAGCTAGATGCTCTCTTTCATTTATTTTCAGTGCTTTGATGCTTTCTACTGTGAGTTTTCTCTTATATTTTCCAGTTTCTCCTCCAGTGACAGTTCTTTTCAGCCACGATGCTGCTTCCCTTCTTGGCCTGAGAGGTCAGCAGTGACTGCCCTTCGAGAAAGCCATAACTGATTCTTTCCTCACTCAGTGAGTCTGAGGCTGCTAACCCTCTTTTGTAAAGACTCTACAATTCTTCCTCAGCAATCCATCTTTCCCCCCTTACA
>NW_010235533.1:567-15644 GCF_000690775.1 Eurypyga helias
ACTTATCCATTTCAGCAAAATGGTAAAGGAAGATCATCTTTAATACACTCACTTAAAGGGACATTTAGCTACAGTGGGCATTTAGTCCTTATCAGACATCATAAAATTGGCATCTAGGATAATATTTCAGCATCCTTTGGAATTTACACCATCTTAAGCACCAGAAAATTTACCCATCAGTCCAAACTTCTCTCTTGTGTGGATTCCCTATTGTCTGATAGGTAATCAGATCATTCTAAAACTTCAGTATTTTTCAGTTAAAACTGTAAATCAACTGCAAGACACAAGTAGTGGGCGCCACAGCTTCCTAAGATCCACTGTTGACAAAACTGGTTTGGATTTTAACTACATTTTGGGTTCCCCAAATCTAATTCTGTTGCGCAAAGCACTTGTCTACACAAATACCCTCTTCTGAGAACCAATTGTTGCTCCTTATTTATTTAATGTCATTGAAATAAAAGGAGAAGGATGTGGTTTGGCTAAGACCTGCAGTTCCATGATGTCTCACAGCTGCAGTTATGATGCTTTTTGATCATCAGGTAACAGAACCACCAAATAGTCAAGGCAGGAAGGAAACTCTGGAATTCATCTGGTCCAACCACCCTGGTTTCCAGGATAAGCTGCTCCATCACTTTTCCAGGACTCAAGGTTAAGCTGACTGGCCTGTAGTTCCCTGTGTCCTCCTTCTTGCAGTCTTGAAGATAGAAAGTGACATCTTCTTTATTCTGACCTTCAGACACTTCTTCCAGTCACCATGTTTGGTCAAAGGTTATTGAGAACGTCCTTGCAATGACACCTGCCAGCACCCTCCGTGCTTGTGGGTACGTCTTATCAAGGCCCATGGACTTACGTGTGTCCAGTTGGCTTAAGTATTCCCTGACCTGACCATCTTCCATCAAGGGTACATCTTCCTTGCTCCAGCCTTTCCCCGTGTTCTCCTGAACTTGAGATTCCCCGATCAGATCAGATGTGGTTATGTGAATTCATTCAGACTGTTGGCATAGGTGAAGCTAGTGAGTCCGATGGATAAGCTTGGAACTGCATTTTAAATGGCAAGTGTTTTCTGTGTGAACACAAAACTTAAGTAGGTTTCTAAGGACACCTCACAACACCTAAGAACACCTGCTGCAAGTTTTCCAGACCGTACCTGTGAGTGGACCAAAACTGGTGGAAAAACGGCCTAGGCCTTTATAGTCAGTACTGACAAGACCCAAGATGTCAGAGGTGGTTTTTATGTCAGTGACCCATGCTAAAAATCTCTCTGGATACAGCAAAAAGAGATGTGTTTAACCAGGGGTTTGTGCTGCTGCATTCCATTACTGGAACAGACATTGCCATGCTGGATAAGATGCCATTAAAACTGTACCTTTATTGCTGTTCCACTGATTCAGACTGTGGATAAATCTATCATCCACTCTCCCTGCTTAATAACCAGCTGTCATAGTCCTTCTAACGTAACACTTTCATTGGATTCAGAAATAGGAAACACGATAGGATAGCAAATGATCTAAGTCTTTCCCAGACATAAATGCTACTAACAATAAAGGAAATTGTTATTATTAACATTGTGATGTTAATGAAAATTATGGACAATTATCTGCTCTTGAACCTGGCTCTTCCTTTTCTGTAGAGTCTTTTGATGGTGGTTTTTTTCTAGTGCAGTAGACTCAAAAAAGACATATACACAGATGCTTGAGAGAAATGGTTCGTATTATTTATGCTGCAGAAATTCTCAGGAAGCGGACTAAATTAGGAAAAGATTGTCTAGTTTGCTAGTTTTGAATAACAGTGACACACTATATCACAAAACTGATGGTGTTTATGTTTTCTTCTAGGAACGTCTCTTGATGAGTCTTTTGCCCAGGAATGTTGCGATGGAAATGAAGGAAGATTTCCTGAAGCCTCCTGAAAGGATTTTCCACAAGATTTACATTCAAAGGCATGACAACGTTAGGTAGGATTGATACAAGCCCATGAAATAATTTATAGCATGAATATTTAGTACGAATACAGTGACATGCAATTGCAGTCAGGTCTTAGAGGAAAGCAAAGACGACTTGTCATTTATGCCGGAGGAGGGGAGAATGGGCCCACTAGGAAGATTTAGTAGTCTTCACAGAAGATAATGGTGAATCAATAAATGGCTTAGAATAGCAGTGCTGGGAGACAGACCACTTTTTTCAAATGAGCAGTCATTCTCATTGTACTGTATTATGTTTTGGGTGAATATTTATTTTGCATGGGAATCTTTTACACATTTATATTTTCCTGATATTGAGAGGTTACTTTTAATGCAATAGATTTTCTGGGTAATAGCATGGAAATACAGAAAGATAGTGTAAATTAAACTTAAAATATGTATATCTGTCTCCACTACATGATCATTCCTAAGCAAGGTGCAGGCTGAATAAGTGATGCAGCAGAGCTGCCTTGATTTACACCATGTACTCACGTGGCGGAGGAGTAAACTTCCTGAGCACCTCCTCCTCTCCCTTAACCACCAGGCAGTTCCTTCCGTTGGGATTCAGTCCATCTTCCATTGAGCTGCCTGCTACTTCCAAGGAACACTTCCCAGTAACTCAGCTGTTGCAACTAAACACACTTCTGTCAGTGAGGGAATTGGTGATAGGAGTGTTGAGAAGACTGAGAAATGAGGACAGTTTTACACTGTAAAATTACATGTCTTTCAATGGATTCATTAGCAGCTCACATCTTGCTCATGGTTAAAAGTTATGTACTGTTGGTCATCATCACTACGTATCCCAAACACTTGGTCCTTAGCAATCAATTTAAAGTTAGCTCTGAGCGTACGGTACCCCAGAGCTGATGCGGCCAAGTTAGCATTGCTGGTCTGTGATGGGCCTCAGTTGCCAAAGTCAGACCTGAGTGCTCCTGAAGGAGAGGAATCAAGGTCAAAGTAGACTGCCTTCCTCCTTCTCCAGTTTTCCCTGCTTACGTCTTGCACTTTTATACTGTTGCTCCCCCACCAACTCCATTTGTCTTTTTTTCTCTCTTCTTGCCAAACTTCCATCTTTGGGTGAGGTCCTGTCTAGCTGCAGTCCCTTGTGCTTGCCTTCTCCACAGCCTGCCAGACTTCTGTTGTTTGGGTACCTTCAATTACATTTTTTTGTCACTTTGGTGATTACTTTGCGTATATATAAAATTGTGTCTAGTGATGCTGTCAGAGTGCTGTGAAATGCGTGTATACCGCTGTTGGTTGCAGGTTCATGTCCTGGGTAAGTCAATGGTAATTATAACCTGATGAGTGCATTTCTTATATGTGTCACAAGTCTCTCCATTGGTTACAGTGTGGATATTTATGTATTTTGCTTTGCAGCTGGACTGGTTGATTATAATGCGCCCGAGTTCTGTCTTATGCTGAGATCTTTTTGAAATTTTGAAAGGTAACCTCAGGAGTACCCTTTATTTTTTTGTATTTTCTACATGAAAGGGTGTTTCACACAACCACTAAGGCTGCTGTGGCTTACTCGCTGGTTCACTGTGGAGTTCAGGAAACATTTGGAATGTGAATACCTTGTCTGGAGAAGTGAATTCATTCTCTGACAGGAAGGTACTTTTGGGGCAAATGAAGGCAAAGTAAGATGGTCTCTAATTTTAATGTCAAAGGAAAGATCCTCAGGGTAGAGGAACGAAAACAGGAGATCTCCAGTCACCATCTGTGCTGTAAGGAACCATATTACCTTTTATTTCAGTAATGCAATTGCTGTATTAGAAAAACAAATAGATAAGGGGGTGCATAGTGTCCCAATAAACACCCAGCGAGCCATTGCCAGCATGTCCCAGTGTACCAGAATTTCACCCCAGGAGCTGTGTGACTGGAGATCAGAAGGATGCAGGGGAACTCCCTGCAGGTGCCACCAGCACTGGAGCATCCTTCCCAGAAGTGAGAAGCACTGTTGGTGGCCAGTGCCAATAATCCCATGTGTGGTTTATCTTCCTAAGGAGATAAGCTCCTCTATTGTTCTAAACTCCTGGAGTTTTTAACCCCAAAGCAACACAGTGGGAAATGCAAAACAAGCTGCACTTTTATCTTTCCTGCTGCAATGCTTTCCTTTTCTCCCAACAAATAACTGGAAGTGTCAGAGCAATCCAGAAAGGGTAAGTCAGAGGAGGTGGGCATGCAATTAAACTGCATGATTATTCCACTCCTCACCTATGCAGAAAAAAAGCCCAAAACCAAAATCCCCAACAACAACAACAACAAGAACCTCACCAGCAACAAAAGCCATCTGTTTCAGTCTTCTAAATAACTGCCTGAAAAAAGGTCCAATTTTTTAAGCACTTGATCTTGCATGTGAAATATCAGAGATTCATCCAGCTACCTTTACCTTCTCACAGAACAACACAGGGGGATTGCATTACCGTGGGTATATATGCACCCCTGTAAGAAGCAAAGGATGGACTGGGGAAATACACCGGCACATTTCAGATACACCATGGCAACAGCTCTGTTTTATCCTGTTTTAGTTGGTAAATATTTTACAAGGAATTTGTTTTGTTCAAAGATAACTCTCGAGTTAGAAATCAATTCTGACCTCCACCTTGGCACCCAGGATTTTATTTTTCTTTCCGCAACACAAAGCATTAAGCTCCTTCAACATCGACTGAAGACTTCTGTGTGGCGAGGGGGCCAGTTTAAAACTTCCTTTATGTTTCCATTTGAGGCTGTTCTGAGGGCATCAATGAACCTTCCATATTCCTCCAAGCCCAGAGCTTAAACTTCCATAATTTAGTTCCAGTTGCAGCAGAGGCTTTGCACGACATTTTGCTTCCTGCTTGAGCTCTGCAGAAACAAATACTGACAGGCCACAAGCTCAAATGTTGCTTGGCCATGTGAGGTAGTTCTTTTCTAGTTCCGTACCTCTCTATTTTTCATTTGGCTCTTGTATTTTTAAATAATTGCTCTGAATATTTTATTTATGTCAGCTTTTTATCACCTTTATTTGCATTTTTCCCTCTTACTTTTATTTGGTTTCTCCTGATGCAGTTCTGTGGTGGTTTTGTCTTTTTTTTTTCATTATTTGAAGATTAAGTAAAACGTATGAAAGGAACTGCTTTTTCTTTCCCCTTTTACAATTCCTTTACTGTTAGCTTTTGACGAGCATCAAAGCTTTTCAGAAGCATAGAATAACCGAATGATTTGGGTTGGGAGGGACCTTAAACCCCACCCAGTTCCACCCCCTGCCATGGGCAGGGACACCTTCCACTAGACCAGGTTGCTCCAAGCCTCATCCAGCCTGGCCTTGGACACTTCCAGGGATGGGGCATCCACAGCTTCCCTGGGCCAGATTTTGACGTCAGTCTGACAGCAAATTGGTGTCATAAGAGAAAGATCACTAGGCTCAATTTCACCATACTTTTGGAAGCAAATAATAATGGCACAAGCAAAGGTTACTATACATTCCAACCCTCTGTATGTATTTGTGCCTGTGGAAAAAGGAACAACAAATCTTTCCCAGGCAAGTTTTATTATCTCCTGTGTACACTGTGTAAAGGATAGTAGTTAGAATTTATTTATCTATGGAACCTTCCCAAAGGAGAGGTCAAAAGGAGTTGTCACCAGCTGATGTAAAGCAGTCCTTTGCCAACAAATTCTTCCTTCTACAGATATGCTGCTTCTTTTCCTATGTTTTATGTGGAATCCCTGAATATTACCCAAGATACTCCTTTTCTTTGTCAAAGAGAAGGAAACAAGTCTTTTTGTATATCTGCTACCTCATAACATTTTTGGACAGAACTGCTGTACAGTAGGAAATGAGTGCATGGGAAACAACTTAATGCAAATGCAATGTGCAAAGCAACACATCCACAGTTATTATAGCATGAACCCAGCGAAGACACTGAATTCAAGCATCAGGGAGGTAAAATAATTGCAACCAGTACAATATCTGAGCCTCGTGAGAAAGAAATATTCTGTTCAGGAGCCATTTAAACACAGTGTAGGCATGGCCTTACGGGGTTGACTCCAGCCAAAGCCACAATGTGGGGACCAGATGTCAGCTTGGAGGACTGCTCAACAGAACAGCTCACTCTGCTCTGTAACACCAATAATGTTCCAGAGCTGAACAGAAAGTGGACATTGAACCGCTACAAATTTCTTGAGCCTCTGGTACAGCAATTTCATTTAGCCTAATTTTACAAGTGTGAAATAGAACTGGCTGCTTTGTAAGAAGAGATACAAATTTCAGGCAACACGCTGCCTGATTCAAAGGCACCAACGGAACGATTCCTCGTGAACATTCAGAGGTTGCTGTGATCCAGACTGTGGCCAGAGCACAGTCTGCAGCTACTTATCTGCAAAGATTTCTGATCTGTCCTGTCTTCTAGAAAGCATCAGAACTCGAAAAATTTTTGAATTTAACTTACCCATTCCAACATTTTAAAAAGCTGTGACCATGATGCCTCTGAAGAGGTTGTTGTATGGGGGCTTTCAGAGCTTGTAGGACCAGAGTGGACTAGTTTTCATGAATTACTATGTTGTAAAAACAACCCTCCCTTTGTTTCCAGTGTCAACATCCCTGTAATTCTTTGAGAGCGCTTGTTTCTTTATTGACAAAAGTTATTAATAATTTTCCCTTAGCTTTAAAGAAAAACAGAACCCTACAGGTTCCTTTCTGATATTCTAAAATACCATTCTCATTGTACATTATACTCTAATTAAAAAAATTACCCCAGTGGAAAGCCAAACCAGGGCATACAGCCCCTCCTCCCTCTGCTGAGTGATTGTTTGTACAAGTGGCTCCATTGAAGCCAGCAGGATTGTTCCAAGTCCGTGAATGAGCAATGTTAAAAGTGAACATTTGCCACTGACAAGCCCTTAAATGTCTTGTAGCTTGGCAGTCTTTCTCCTTCTGAACACCCCATAGAGTGACATAGAAAAGAGTTGTTCCATCAGTACTTGCAGCTGGGAAGCAGCTCGAGTCTCTGAGCCCAAGCCCTGGGCTTTCCTGGCTCAGTGTGTGCAGCTGCCCTGCTGCTGCAGGTCGGCTGTGCCTGCCTGCAGGGATCACAGGGGGGGAAAGCAGGAACACAGAAGGTCCTGGGGGAATGACTCAGGGCTTGTCAACACAGTGATGCTCCACGTAGTCAGGGAGTATGAGATATCGACGTATGTAACCTGTATGGCTGTGCAGCACCAACTGAGAGACTCATTTGTGATAGAGTTGGGAGAAATGGACAGTTATAATGTTTTCTTTAGTTTTCTTTAGCATTGCTTTGCTTTTATTCAGAATTTTTGTACCAGAAGCAGTTAGAATTATCCATTTGAATATCAGCTCAAATACTCCAGGTAACTTTGAAAAGTTCCTTCGGAAACCTCCATTAAAAATTAGAATCATGGACCTGTAAGATCCAGGCTCAATGTGTATTTCTTCTCTTACTTAAAACATAGAATCATCGAATCTTTTGAGTCATAAGGGACCTTAAAAAACATCTAGTTCCAACCCCCTGCCGTGGTCAGGGACACCTTTCACTAGACCAGGTTGCTCAAAGCCTCATCCAGCTTGGCCTGGAACACTTCCAGGGATGGGGCATCCACTGCTCCTCTGGGCAACCTGTCCCAGTGCCTCCCCAGTTATTCCTGTCCGGGAAGAACAACTTCTTGATATCTAATCTAAATCTAGATATGCTTTGGTGCAGGAGTCTCTGGGGCATCAGTCTTACACTATATTTGTGTAGATAATTTGGTTTAGGCATGTCTGTGTGGAGCCCCTAGCAGGAACTGTTCATGGGTAATTTCAGATGCAATGATTCTACACTGTAACTGGAGGAACTGTTTTTCCAAGCTTTTTTGAAAAAGTTACTCTTTTCAGATAGGTAGATGCATTTCATTATGAAAGGAGGAAGTCTGCTAAGATCAGAGGAAAAGCTGCAGTGCATAGCATCTGCAACAAGAAATGTTCCGTAGCAAACTATATTCCTTTGCAGAAATTTATTTGCAAATTTGGTGATTTTTGCAGTTGTAAACAACTTCTTGAGATTATGTACATTTCAAAATATTTTTGACATAATTGTTGAAGGATAATTTAGTATTATTGGTAACTAAAGCCATTTATGTATAAAATATAGTTAATGAAAATACTGGGTAGCTTTCTGTCACAAAGAAGCTAATTTTCATATCAAACGTAGAAAGGTGACTTGTCAGTGTTAGAAAAAAAGGTGGTGTTTTCAACCTCCAGCCCTGGAAAAATGATGGAGCAGCTGTTTCTTGGTGCGATCTCAAAGTATGTTGAAGAAACGAAGCTTATCCTGAGTAGTCAACATGGATTCACCAAGAGGAAGTCATGCCTGACCCCTCGGATAGCTTTTTATGATTGCATCACCAGATGGATAGATGAGGGGAAGGCAGTGGGTGTGGCCTACCTCAACTACCTGGCCCTACCTTTCCTGTGGCAGCCAGGGATTGCCACAGGAAAAACTGGAGTCACAGCTGGGTTTTAGCCTTGCTCTGGGAGAGCTGCAGGAAGAAACACAGCACTAACCCAGGCGCAGCTGCACCCAGGAGCAGTTACTAGCTGTTAGCAGAAGGTGTTAGAGGTGCAGTGGGGGTTTTAAGTCATGGAAAGGGTAGCCATAGCTGTTACCTTGAGAGAGAAAAACAGTGATAAAAGTGTGTCTTGCATCTCAACTAAAGCTGTCAGAAGAAAGGATTTCAAACTCGTCTCCTGCTGCTGCTGGCTTGTGCTTTAATATTCGATATATGTTCCTCCCATCTTTTCTAAGCAGATAGGCAGCATTAGGAGCAAGCAAAACTCTAACCCAGGACAGCACTGTTCCTGCAACACAATAGCATTGTGCAGACTGTAACATCAAGAGCAAAGCAGAAGTTTCACAAAGCTCTGCTCAATAATTGACTATTTCCCCCCTGAGGATTTAATTAGAATAGTGACATGCTCATGTAATTTATGATGCTAATAACTTGTCTATCTAGAAGCCAAAGTGATTTAAGTTTTTACCAGATTAGCCAAACTTCCCGCTCCTGTGAACTTACCAGTAAAATCATGGTATGACTGAAAACTACAGGACAAATGCTGAATAACTCAGAAGAGCATAGGCTTCCAGAGGTTTTGGTATAGCCCACAAGCAAAAAGAATGATAGCTTCTTGAGGTGCCTTTCCTCAGTCACGGGATGGAGGAGCAAGGGCGTTGCTGGGCACCTGGGCAGCAAGGCAACTCCAGGCTTACTGCAGCAATCACTACTTATCCTGCCAGCCACTACGTTTACACTGCTTGTCGCGTAGTGCAGAGCTTGAATCGTGACCAAGCTATGCTGTTGGACAAACACAAGTAACCTTTGTCCTTTGCTTTCCCTTTCTTTCCACTCTAATTTCTCTTCTTCCTCTAACAGTTGCAGTTTAATTGAGATTGGTGGGTTTTCTTGGTTTTCACCAAAATCCCTCAACAACATGGTTAAGATTTCTGTGGAATTAGAGCAGGGACAGTCATATCCCTGAATTGTCATTAAGAGAAACAACTGTTAATGGGTAGCTTCTCACATCTTATTTCTATATATGCTAATATATGTATAATTTAAATAAAATTACTTGGCGATCACTGTGGTGTCCCTTTGTACACCATAACATCATGAGGACCCTTTCATGCATAAATCAGGTAGCCCTGATTTACTGCAGTTTAATCCTCCCTGAGGATGTGAACTCCATGGCAATTAGCGATTAAGTTACAGTGAACCAAGGCTACTTTGCCTCTTCAGGGGTGGTTAATGTGCCTTAAAACTAACATCACTCCTGCAGTTACTCTGTCTTAACTTTTCGAAGGGTATCGGAGTTAGACACAGTCTTACGTTTAAGACTCTGGTTATTCTTGTGTGAATAATATATCCAAATCAAAGGAAAGGGAACTTCAGTGTTAATTTGTGTCCTGCTGAGAGACAGCCGGGGACCTGGACTTTGAAAATATTTGGATATATTTGAAACTATCGTTTGGCCCTGGAAACACTTCAGTCACATCACTGTACTTCTGGCACTGTGTATCTTATAATTTCTCCCTTTAGTACCCGTATGATTTTCATGGCCATAGCAAGAATTATAATCTCTCTTCTGTTCTCGCTCCCAGTCACAGATTTTGCCACCTCCTGATAAAAGCCTTCTGTGTCTCTTACGTTCCAAAAACCTGAGCAGGACCTTACAGGGCAAAACAAGTTTATGGCATCAGATGGGTGATTTGACTCCACAGTCAAAACCCCACATCACAGACCAGGACACTGCCCTGTTTTAGACATCATACAGTGTTGGCGTTGCCCCACAAGACTTGTGGTCCAAGTAATAAGGGAAGAGGCAACAGATGGACACAGGCAGTTGAAGAACTGCAAGAGAGAATACTGGTTAGTGCACTAGCTAAAATAAGTTGAACCAGCTAATGAGTTTCAATGCCACTTTTAGAATATCAGAGCTCCATGTGTGTAAGAGGGGTCACCCTCCACGGGACTGCCAGCCCCGAGTTGCAACAGGCCGTGGAAGTAGCAGGCTCACGGTTATGCATCTTGGGTACTTTCATGGACTTTGCTTTGTTGTATAATTACCAGTGTTCTGAATCAAATGCCGAGGGCTAAGCATTGATAGACACTGGTTTTGAAATGTTTAAAGGATTAATAGGGATCCCACACTGACTTATTAAGGTAGCTGTGTACACAAGAACATTTCTTTTGACTGTATAACTGTGCATAAATGTATTTCCTGTGCTCTGCGCTCAACTGAGGGTTTTTAATCTATGTGTATGTGTCAGTGGTGTAATGGTTGCTCTGTTAGTTGTTAAGATATTGTTATATAGTCTCCATAAACACTGGACATTTCTGGTTTGTGTGTATGTGTATATACTTCATTGTTAAAGACCTTGGTAAACAGGTAACAGGTAACACTGTTATTACCTTAAAGGCCTCCTCTCCCACCTTCCCCCCAAGGTGGACTGCCATATTTAAAATCAAAATAGAAAAATAGAACCAACCAAAATGTACAATGTGCTGTAAAATGGCAGAGAAGCTAGCAGAAGCTGTTGTTGTAAAATAGCAACTGCACTCCTTCTCCGTACTAAAACCTGGGAACTCCATGGCATGTTGGCTTGCAACAATTGTAGCTGATGATTTTTCCTCTGGGTCTTTTTCAATTGCATGAATTTTGATGTGAATTTAGGTCATAGAATGAATGGATCATAAAGCCAACTGTATGAAAGGCCTTGATGCATGTTTAAGTGCATTTGAAAATCTTCAAAAAATTTAGGAAGATAGTTTGATATTAACTGATGACTTTCCAGAAAAAAAAAATTGATATTAACTGATGAATTTCTAGAAAGTCCATCTCAGTGCTGTCGAACAGCAAGGCTGTCAGTTCAGAATTAAGAGAATAAATAGTTATAGGCAGAGCACTTTGATGAGGTTATTGCACTCTGTTAATGCTTTTTACCTTCCCCATCTCTCGGTTGGTTCACATTTATGACAGCGGTCACAAATCAGAAAAATCGACTAAATTCTTAATGTTTTATTTTAAGAAGCTTCTTTGTTGTGTTCAAACAGCAGAGGAATGGAATGGGGGATGTTTCCCTGAACCAGAACCATCTTCAGCAACGTTCTCACAAGGATGCTCAAAGGAGAAGAGCACAGGGAGATGCCCCAAGGATTAACATGGCAAAATAGAAGCTTTGTTTGTAGATGAGGCAGTTTTGTCGGAAGAGGAGGTTTTATGCTGGCATTTGTTAGCTAACCTGCTTTGGTGGAAAAGAGATCTTAGCAACTAGGTTAAATGAAATCATAGAAGCAGGCGTTGTGTCAGGAGCTGTACTTGCTCTTTTTTTCAGCTTCATGGGAGAGTTCAGATTTGGTTATGGTGAATGGGAAACAGTAGACGACTTAGTCCTGCTTTTCTACCATCTGCTATTTAATCTATAGAGTGAAGGTTTGTTGAAGGGAAGAGGACTACATAATGCTTAATTTATCTTAGAGTTTGCAATCTAAGTCCTACACTATCAAGTTTGCCTAGAACATGTAGCATGGGACTGTTTGTTAGCATTTGCATAAATAATTACTTGTTTGACATTTATAGTCTGGGTGTTGGAGATAAATGCATTAGGTTTCTGCAGTGGGCTTTGGGCATCTGCCAATAGATGAAGGAATCTAAATAATTGAAAGGATCAGAGTGCTATACTTCCTCGAGTTTCGGGATCTGCACAATCATTTTTATCCTCTATCACAGTAGTATCTGTGGTTCTTTCGACTATCTCTCCTTATCATCACAGATGGGTAGGACTTGTTAAGGCAGATGGACAGATAAACTGAGGGATGTTAAAACCTTGCTAATATTGATGGAAGCTGGACACTTCCCTGAGAAATACAGACAGTACAGAGGAGCCTGCCCGACACCGTAGATGTAGCTCCTCCCGAGGAGCAGGAAAACCGCACCACAGAGCTACTGTATGCAAGTCATTAACTCCTGTCTCTCAGTACTTAGTAAACCTCATGGAAGGTTTATCAATTTGGCTGTGGAACTTTACCAGTGCAAAAACTGACTTTGAAATCAATCAAGCTGAGAAGATTTCCATCTGTAAAACAGAGAAGCAAATTCTTCTCCTGGAGCACTCATGGGGGAACCTCATGAATGATGTGCTTTGCCATAGGTACACCGGATAAGTACGTAGGCATTGAGAGTGGCCCAGGGTTCTCTACAAAGGGTGACAGCACCAGAATGATACCTGTTTGTCTGAACCTTTGCCATTTTTGTTCCAACTAGCACTTTATTGGTAGCATCTCAGGGCTTGTTTGAGTTTGTGCCTTGGATCATATCTGTGCTATAAAAGAGGAAAATGAGAATTTGAAGATACCTTCTGTACTGATATCTGTGTTTTTTTCCTTCTTTACAGCATTTTGTTTGCAGACATTGTGGGGTTCACTAGTTTGGCATCCCAGTGTACCGCCCAAGAGCTGGTGAAGCTGCTGAATGAGCTCTTTGGCAAATTCGATGAATTAGCTACAGTAAGTACAATATTCTTATTTCAACTTAATTTAACTTCCCTTCTGAAAAATGATGCATGTGTTGGACATGTTAGAAATCGGCAACAGATTGATTTATCCCCCCGTGTCATGAGTTTCTAAAGCTTCCATTTTTTATTAATGTTCTGGAGAGAAAACAGTCTATTTTAATTGTATAGGAGAGAAGATTAAGTTGCTATTTTTAAATATACTTTTCTTTCCTCTCCTTGGACGCCATCAGTGTTCTTCATGGGGTTTCTTTGCACAAAATAGAGAAAATATTTCATTATTTACATTTCTGTCTAGCATGGAAAAAAAGATAGGGTAATGGAAAATAAGAATATTGGCAGTATGACATAAAACTACTTTCTGTGATAATAAGAAGCTAGGGAGTAAAACTAGTTCATCACTGAGAGTATTGCTTGTCACAAAAATGGTGATAGCTTTCCAGGGAGCCTATTGCAGGCAAAACTGAATCCATATCATAACTAAGGCTTGAGTTTTGGTCATTGTGCCAGATTCCCCAAGGAAAAAGAAAATGAGAGGAATGATCATTGCCTACAACACCTACCATTCTAATGGTGCCACAAGTATTGGACAAGAACGTGAGGGATGGATGTGCCTGAGAAAGTCACACATCTTGTTTCAAACGACATTTAACAGTATGCTGAAAATGAGGATTTCCCTTGAACAAAGCACAACTTCATCAAATCTATCTTGTTTGCCAACCGTGTCCTGAGAGTCTTCATTGTTGAGAAGTGTTACTTCCACATAAGTTCCGCTCCTCCACAGTCTAGCTCTCTTGTCTTCAGACTGCGCAGCAGCCTAGAGATCATAATTCTTCAGATCCACAACATAAACAGCACCCACATTTTTTCAGTACAAATTCACTTCTTGATGTAATATTCCACATGAGGAATCAGAAGCCTGTGGACACTTGGCACTTATGGCTTCCTCTTCATAAACAGCTGGACCCCAAGGAGAAAGAAATCTTCTGCACCACAAGATGCCAGGGTTGAGGAAGACCTGTTCTTTGTTAAATGAGTTATTGTTTGATTGTGGGTTAACGTTTGATCAAACCACTGAATATTCTGTTCAAGTCAGAACAGAGAGGAGCTGTTGTGTGTCCCCTTTTTCCAAGAAAAACAGAAGATTAACTTAGATGCTGAGACAGAGATGCCATGGAGGTGCTGGGGTTTAGTATGATTTTGTAACCCACTCATCAGCCTTTGTGTAACCAATTAATCCCTGTCAGTGCCCCACAGAGAGTGCAGGTCTCCAGCCCAGAGTACTTCGGAGATGTGTAACATAGAAATAAAAGATACTGCCAGGTAGATGATCATTTGCAAGAGTTTAAATGGCTTAAAAGGTTCAAATGGTCTCCTTACTTTTATTTCATTACTGAATTTCATCCTCCGAATGTCAACCAGCCATCTAATAGTAGCAGGGAAGGCTGCTGAGATAAACAGGAAAGCACACCTGATCAACATGTGACTCAGAGACTGGTGTGAACGGTGGAGCTTTGGGTTCCTTGGGCATGGGAAGGTTTATATGGCACCAGGCTGGGTAGCAACAGATGGTGTCCAGCTGACTCAGACAGGAAAAAGGATTCTAGCCCACAGATTGGCAAAGCTCATTGATAGGGCTTTAAACTAGGTTGGAAGGGGGAGAGGGGCAAAACCAGGAGGGACACCAAGAAATGGCCAGAGCCTGGAGAAGAATCACTGCTCACCAGAAAAACACCTGGCAGGCAAAACAAGGAAATTCGAGATGTTCCAGTCTGCAAGCCGACTTCATCAGGGGCCCACCTTAAATGCCTCTATGTGAACACACGGAGCATGGGAAATAAGCAAGAGGAGCTGAAGGTGTGCACACGGGTAAGGGGCTATGACCTCATTTGCATCGTGGACACCTGGTGGGACAGCTCCTGTGACTGGAGTGTCAGAATGGAAGGATACAGGCTCTTTAGGAAGGACAGGCAGGGGAGATGTGGAGGGGGCATTTCTCCCTATGTCAGAGACCAGGTGGCGCTCTAGGTCAGAGACAAGCCGGAGTGTGTGGAACTCCCATGGCGATGGATGAG
>NW_010235534.1:0-12723 GCF_000690775.1 Eurypyga helias
TGATGGGGATGGGGAGGAGCAAGCCCTCCAAATATCTCCCTGAAAGCTGGGTTTGCCTTTAGGAAAGCATCTGAAAGGAATGATTTGTTAGCTGAAAATCACCTTCTATCCTCATTACCTGTGAGTCATCTGCAAACGCGTAGAGGCTCAAGGTAACCGCTGTCCACAGTGACAGCGATGCTCCCGCTGCAGCCGGTCCTCAGCCTGAGCAGGGCTCTGCGATGGCAGAGGAGTCAGGTCCAGGCAGCTCCACTTTTGCCAGGTGCAGGCAGGGGGCTGGGAGCACCCCAGCCGGTGGGTGTGGATGGGAAAGGAGAGCAGCACAGGGGAGCTCAGAGCTGTCCAAATCTGGGTCTGTGCCTCCCTTCCTGATGACACAAGCCTCCATCAGCCCGGGTTTTCTCCTCATCTGGGAGAGGCAGCTCAGCTTGTGGTTACGATGAGGCTGGAGGGGTTGGGAGAAGACCAAGGGCCGGATCTTCCCTGTGTGCAGCCTTGTGACCTGCTGCCGCAGGCGCTGGCTCCAGCAGGTTCAGCGGTCCCGTCTGCATTTGTTTCTCATGTCACTTTAGCAGGAAGAATTAAGCCCTCTGGGAAAGTGACAGAAGGAAAGTGTTCAGAGAAGAGTGGTTTCCAGGTTCTCCCTGTGTGAGACCGGAGCCCTCAGCCAGATCCCTTCCTCACTGAGAGCACAGGAAGCAAATACCATTTATTTAAAAGAAAAATCTAAAATACTGTGTTGATGTGTTGTTCTGGCCACTTCCCTCTGCTGGTAGCTGATACCTCCAAGCCCCACTAAGATTATTTCTTGGTGCAGCACATCCATTATCCTCAGCACACTTTGATTTCTCTGAAATAGCCCATTTAGAATCATAGAATCATGTGGGTTGGAAAAGACCCTTAAGATCATCGAGTCCAACTGTAAACCTAATGCAATCAAGTCCCCATTTGCCTGATTTGTTTTGTTTTATTCTCACCATCTCTCTGCCAATTCCCATGGCTTAGATCTGCAAAGCAGGATGGATGTCTTGGTCTCTGCTGAGGAATGTGGAAGATGCTCTTCATCCTGCATGACCTCCACTGGTTCTTCTCCATGGATTTGTCCATGCCCAGAAGGTGCCAGTTGCCTGGGTTTGTACAGCAGGCAGCCCAACCCCATGATTATGCTGGGGGCGAAAGTGCAGAGATGCCACAATCCTTGGTATGAAGGGGAAAACTCATGGATGTCCAAATCATAGTGTGAGTCAAGCCCTTCCTAATGGCCCCATGGATCCTCCGCACCAGCTGGTATTCCCGTAGTGCCAGTGTGCTGGATTTGAACGGTCTTAGCTCTCCCAGTCTTCTTAACTAGCACACAAAAATATCTCATTATATTTATTTTAGTGGGAATATCAATAATAGTCCTGGTTTCCTACCAGTGGTTGTGCCTTCAGACGTACCGGCTTTGAACCTGACTTCAGGAGCCCATTTGCAGCCGGGCAGTGCAGGTGAGTTGGGCGTCTGGAGCAGCCGTGGCAAGGCAGACAGGCTGCTCGGCCCTGGGGATACCAGGCTGCGCTTCCCCCAGGCCTAGGGACAGCTTGGCCCTGGGAGCAGATGGAATCCACTGGTCTTGCTGCTGCTGCCATGGACACTGGGGTCAGGAGTATGTTTAACCCTCCCTTGTGCCCTAAACAGCAGTAGTCCCTGTTGCGCAGGCTTTCTCTGCTCTTAGACAGTTTCCACTGGCTGAGACACTTCTGCCTGCCAGAGCTTCAGGAACCTCCTGTTTATCTTCCTGGAGAGCACCTCTCGGTGCCAGGTCAATATTGGACCTGCTGGCTTGGATGCTGGCAGGATGGGCAGCACTGAGCAGCGAGGCCAAACTGGAGGTGGGAGTCAGCCCAGGACACATTGGATCCTGAGGACCAGGTCCTCAGGTCCTTAGGTCTTTTCCAACCTAAAAGATTCTATGATTGCATGACTGGCTCAAGAGGAGCCATCATTACCTTCGGCGGGATGCTGTGGCTTGTTGAGTTGATGTTCTCCACGTAAACACTAGCAGTGTCTGAGCGTGCGGTTTCTGCAGCCTCTGAGAGGGCAGGGACTGCAGGTAGATCTGGCAGCGTGGTTTCTTGACTCTTCCCACAGTCTCGTTTCTCCTCCCCGTCCACAGGCGCGGATTAAGCGTGGCTCCTCAGCCTCCGCGGTTAAGCGCAAGGTGGCCAGGAGAGAAATTACCCAGATGAAAAGTTCCCAACCCAAACTGACTGGTCAAAGTTTCTGATCTTCACCCATCGCAGAGGAGAGAGCCCTGGGCTGGGGGCCAGGGGTGAGGTGCTGGCCTGAGGCATAGGGGACCTGGCTGCTCCTGGCTTGCTGAGCGACTGAGGGCAAGTTCTGCCCTCCTTTGGGCCTCAGTAACTCAAAGGAGCACGGCAATGCTGACCTCTTTTCTCTGGCACCCTGAGATCTACTGATGAAGGAACTGGCTGTTGCATTAGGACATTTGGTGACTGGGCTTTTCTGCTGGTGGACCCGTTCCCCTGGCCCCAGGGACAAGACGTAGGCTGGCTGTGAGCTCGGAGCTGACAGGTCGAGCTTACTGTTAGGCTTTGCAAGTTTAGGATTGCAAAGAGAAGGAAGAGGAGGCAGTGATTCTGGTCAGAGGCAGTGGCAGGAGAGCTGGTGGGTGGGATGACTGTTTCTGGATTTGGGCAGATCTGGGCAGGTATAATCTTAAAACTAATTCTTTTGAGTTTAAATGTCACTGTGCACTGGGCTCGGGAGTCAGAGGGTGCTCGCTCCTGCTGCGTGATGGAGCCTACATCAGAAGATGCAAGCCTTGAAGGAGGGACACATCGGGGGTCAGTCCCTGCTACCTTGTGCCAGGGACCAGCCTTGGCTGGGTTTCTGGTGCTGGGAAGGATCGCTCTGCCTCTGGTCCTTGTCAGAAAGTGGAATTGGGGGAAGGCACGGGTTTGCTGGTGCACAAGCAGGTCATCCGGGGTCTAACATGTGCCAAGGCACAGTCAGGGCACCTTGTCACTCCCCCGTGCCCCTCGCAGGCAGGCAGCCCGCTGCCTGCCCCATCCTCCCTCAGGCTGCCAGCGCTGCTGCACAGCCGGCAGCTCGGAGCCAAGGGCTGCCATACCCTGCGCCAGGCAGGTGCTCGCGCTTCGGAGAGCTGTGTCGGGTTACTCGGCACTGAAACCCCGGGAAGTAACGGGCCAAAGCCTGGGAAGCAAGGAGGCTGCTTCTGGATCCAGATAAGCTGCTGTGACATTTAGCTAATGCCCCTGCTTTCCCTGTCTACGCCCGGTGTCTCGCTGGCTGTCCAAGGGGCTGTCTTCTGAGGGAACCCCAGCTGTGAGCATGTTTTTGAGCTCTGTGAGCAAGGAGGTGGGTACGGCGGTGGAGCACTTGCCTGCTTTCTGTGCACATGGAAGGCTGATGCTGCTGAGATGTCCCATCCTCCCAGTGCTCTCTTGGCCCTGCTCTGCCCCAGTCATGAGCTCTGGAAGGCTCGTAGCAAACAGAAAAGCAGATCTGCTCATGGAGCAGAGCTCCACTCGGGTGAACTTCACATGAACTCGTGAAATTTCTTTGGCCATTTTCTTCCCTGACAATGCAGGCAGGTCAGGAGCAGGATGCTGTATTGCACAGGGACCCAAGGCTGCCTTTCTCAGGCACCGGCATGCTCACCTCATCCTCCTGCTCTGCCACGGACGAGGTATCTGCTGCCTGAGCAGCTGCCTTCGCCCCAGGTAGAGCTGTCCCTGGGCTGCACTGGGACCATGCTGCCATAACTGCCGCTCTCCCCGCTCGTAGGGGTGGTGATAGCCACCCCATTGCAGCTTCAGGGCTTTAGTGACCTGCCCAAGGTCACCCAGGTGCTCTGTGACAGAGGTAAGGGTTAAATCCCCCTGCCTTGTCCTGCTCACATGTTTGACCCGGAGGTATTGCTAGCTTCCACATCTGTGTTTGTACCGTGTCATTTGGTTGTCACCAGAAAATTGGGGGTAACGGAGGAAGTCATGGGGCTAACGTTTGGGCCAAGGGCTTGTAGGCACAGTAAGGTGTGACTGCAGCCTGAGCCAGCCCGTGTCAGCACAGCGGATGAGGTGTGGCATCCCAGGCCAGCAGTGCCAAGATGCAGTGGGCTCCTAGAAGGGCTGTCCCGGTCTGCACGCATCTTGGTCCCAAGAAAGCTGGTTTGCAGCACACGGCCAGGAGAAGCAGGGTGAGGAGCATGGTGTCTCAGGAGCACGAGGGTGTCTCCACAGCCGCTCTCGCTGTTCAGCTCTGAGGTGTTTCCCAGCCTCTTGGGGATGGAGGATCCCAAGCAGTTTAGGTTTGGCTCGAAGCTCCTACTCGGTGTTAGCTACGTGAACAGGGATCTCCAAAGTGCTTTGAGAGGTCTCTGAGGTCAGAATGGTGTCCCCCCACCTCCACCTGCAGCCATCTGCCCCCGCCACCCTTGCTCTTCTGTGCTGCAGTGAAATCGCCCTCGTGTGCTGGTGAAGAGGGCACCTCGCCCGACACGTCGATTGTAGACGGAGCCAGCAGACGCCTGTTGTTAAGGCTGTATAACACTTTCCAGTGGAAGTTTGTTTGCTTATACCTTTGCCAAACTTCAACTGTTTGGGCTGAATTTTTCCGTGATCGTTCTGCTTCAGGCTGAACTTTCCCCTTATTCCTTTTTAAAAAAGGTTTCACAAGAAGATTGGGGAAAAATGGTAGCTTTGCCAATTTCTTCCCCCCCGCCCGTCTCTTTGTTGGAGGACTCCTGGTGCCTCCACGCTTTGGAAAAGAGACTTCAAATTTGGCAGGGTTGGTGCATTCCTGGTGGAAATCAACACAGATTTGGTCAAATTGTCAGCCTCTGGAAAGCGTGGTTGTACATGCTTGGAAGAGCTCCTCCGAGGCTAGATGCTGAAGTCCCCATCTGCAAATAGTCTGGCCCCTGCACCCAGCACCTCCAGTTCCCATCTCTAGGGGCACCCCCTTGCCCACCCGAGTCCGGGTCAGGAGTGGTGACTGCAGGGAGCCCGGGTGGGTGTTTGGTGCTCCTCGTTGCCAAGTCTCAAAGCACTTTACAGAAGGCAACGTTGTCTTTATCCTCGTTTCCCGTGGGTGGGAACGGAGACACTGGCTGTGGGCACCACCTGCCTCTCGCGCTCAGTGGCAGAGCAAGGAGCAGAGCTCAGGTCAGCTTGGGCACTGGCCTGTCTCTAGACCAGGAGAAGCTGAGGCAATGCTCAGAGAGAGGAAAGTGTTTCCCATTGCTTCCATCTCCTGTGAGACCTTGGGAAGGGGCGTTTGCACCCCTGCCCCTCCCATGGGTGTGATTAGCAGCACTAGTCCCATCGAAGCATGGATGGATGATAGTGTCCTGGTGGTCAGAGGTTTGACCTGTGATTACTATGCTTTTTAACATTGCTCTTTTATATGAGGGTGGAAATCTATTTCTACTTGCTGTCCTGGGGGCTCTGGCAATTGCTCCATAGGCTTTGTTATCCTCAGCTTGAGCTTCTCCACCTGATGGTATCTCAAAACTTTCTGCAGCTGGGGGGAAAATGAAGTGAGATGAGGTGGGAAGCGCTGGGCTGGTGGAGGCAGCCGGCAGACTTCAGCTGGCAGGGTGCCTGCTTGGTCATCAGGTCTCCCCAGGTAGTGCTGCTATGAGAGCACCTGGGCCCTTGTAGAGTGTTTTCTAGCAAAATGGCAAAAAAAAGTATCTTCTCCCCTTGGACTGCAGCCCTTAGGCCAACTCCACTGGAGAGGCATGGAAGGAAGTTCGGCCCTGGAATATGTGAGTGCTTTCTTTTGTAGCTGGGTGGCAGCCAGCGGGCTCCTTGGGATTGCACTGGGTGGTGCTGGCATGACACCGGGAGTGGGGCTGCGTGGTGGGGTAGGTCCCTCCTGTCAGAGGAGAAGACCCCAGTGGGTGCTGGGCAGGGCGCTGGCTGTGGAGCGAGCCAGGAGCAAATCCTGGTGTGAAGCTGTGCCAAACGGGAAGCCAGTCTAGGACATGCCACCAAGGAGATCCCCAACAAGGAGGGGTGGTGGTTCTTGGTAGCGGTGCCAGGGACACCCTCTGGGTAGTGGCCAGCGTGCCCAGCGCTGCCGACTGGGTCCTGCTGGTTGCCTTCCAGCGGGAAAGGGGTTTTCTGACTCCAGTAACATTTACCAGCTGGGCAGCAGCTCTGGAGCCGGGTGTGTGCGTTTGTCTGTTCTTCCATTGTGTCTTGGCCGTCGTCTCCTCCTCCCCGCCGAGATCAATGCCTGTGGCCTGCCTTTTATAACCCCTTTGGGTGCAGCTCTGGAAGTCTTCAGCCAGCGGTGCTGGTTTCCATCGTGCAGCTTCGGCTTGACCGAGCAGCTTGGTCCCCGTCTAGCTGGATGGCTTGGGTAGGATGATGGGCTGGAGGTGGGTTTCCGGCAGAAGGGACATCCCAGCGAGGAGATGGGGAGGTCCCCTGGGAGGGCTGCAGAGCGCGGTTGGGATGCCTTTGGCTGGGGATGGAGACCAGCCACGGGTATGGGGGAGCGAGCTCAGATGGCCTCCAGAAGTCCTTCTTGGGCCAATTTTCTACAGTTCCATGGTTTTGGAGGAGAGGTGGCTTCGGATGAAAGCCGGATCTGACCAGCGTATTCTTCCTGGTGGCACCAGGTGGCGCAGGAGGGTAAAGGATTTGTTTGTCATCCCCACAGGTCTGGGTTCAAACTGGTTGCCTCTCACTGCTGTGATGAGTCTGTAGGTCTCAGCCCCCACAGCCTGTGGCTGTGACCCCATGCCAGGGTGAGCTATAGCCGCAGGGCCAGGCAGTGGGGATGTGGCTCCCAGGAGCCCTGTTTCCAGCAGAGCGAGGAGCTGAGCCAATATTTAAACCATAGCAGAGGGCCTGAGTGCATGGGGGCTGTGGACCCCCACCATCCCAGGATGGGGCACTGCAGCGTGGAGCAGGCAGTTTCAGGGGGAGAGCCGCGGTGGGTCTCAGCGGGAGGAGGAGGCAGTGTGGGATGTTGTTGAGGTGCGAGGCCACGCTGAACTGTAGAGCATTCCTCCCGCATGCACTTGAGCCATCATGAGGAAGATAAGTTAGTGCTTCTTCCTGGCTCCCGGGGGTCCCAGGCATTTTGCTGGGGTGCAGTACATGGCAGCAGCATTCAGAGGAGCTGGGACAATGCCATCCTGGCCCCTTCTCCCATTGGGACAGCGCAGGCTGGGGTGGGCACAGCACCTTCTCCAGCAGTCTGCCCTGCTGCCTTCCAAGGACTGGGTGTCGGGTCAAGCGAGGGGACAGGACCAGGCTTGGATGAGCGTGGTCTTAGATCCCTTCTCGCTCTTCCCAGCATGGCAGCTGGGCCCTGGCCACGTGGCTGAGCATGCCTACACTGAGCATCCGCCTTCCGTCCCGGTTGGCTCCAAGCTGGGCCCCTGCAACCCCACAGAGATATTTTTTTCCCTCTCCTTGTACCTTCAGTGATCTTTGACACCAGGCATCGTATGACTCAGCTTCTGCATTTGATACCCCCAAGAAGAGTTTGCACACATGCATCTGTGGCACAGAGCAGTGCTCATTGCTGGCAGGCTGAGCTGGGATAGGATTTCTTCCTGAAAGAGGGGCAGTGAGTCTCCACTGCTCATCCGCTTTTGATATGCGGAAGTCAGATTTAGCCAGGATGGTGTCTTCCAGAGCCCTGTTGACCAGCTTCAGCATCCGGACTTGTGAGACCCTGGAAGGACTGGAGGAAGCGCCGCTGCAATGCAGAGCAGGTGCTTGGCCAGTCCCTCTGTGCTTTGGAAATCTGTCTGTCCTCCCGTCCCTACCTGCAAAGGTCCAGTGGGTTGTGTGTGCCAGAAGCATTGGGCACATTTTGGGTGCTGGGACTGAACTGCTCGTTCTGGCAGTCAGCGTGGGGCATGGTCAGCAGAAGTTGACACCGATGTAGATCCTGTGAAGGGCAGTTTGGACACTGACCTTTACGTCCTGTCCCTTTCTGCTGCCCGGTCCCTGCAAGCAGCTCAGGTCTGGAGGCAGCTCCTGACTCGAGCAAGGAGCACCCAGCCTGCCCCCGGGGCCGGGTCGCCCAGGCAGCGGTGCCAAGCTCCCTCTCTGGGGTGCTGGGTGAGCACAAGCTCACAGACCCTGCAGTGCAGAGGTTTGCAGGGAGAAACGGTTGGCAGCGTGCAGAGGCTTGTAGGGCACAGGGGTTCATAGGGCACAGGGGTTCACAGGGCTGGGGTTTGCAGGACACAGCGATCCCCAGGGTGCAGGGATATGCAGGGTGCAAGGGTTTTCAGGGTGCAGGGCTTTGCAGCCCCAGCCGAGCCGGGCCTGGGGGCTGCGCACTTGGCTCAGCACTGCAATCCTGGCTCCATCTGCTTCCTGTCCGGCAGCGGCAGGGTTTCCTGGTGGTCCCAGGGCTGTGGTCACAGACGGCGCTGCCTGGTGCTGCCATGGGTACCTGGCGCTGGGGCGGCCACGCAGGGGCTTCCCCAGGAGCTTTGGTCATGGCTCGGGGCAGCCCGTCCTGCTCAGTCCCGTCTCCATCAGGTTCCAGTTAAAACCAAATGCGTTCTCCAGTCTGAGCTGTGCTGCTGTTTAAGCCTTTCCAAAAATGAAACAAATACCCACGGACTGCAATTCGAATTGCAGCTCAATTAGGGCTCGTTCCCAATGCGATCATAAAACCTCCAGTACGAAAACAAACAACCCAACCAAACCACATCCAAGCCTGACAGCATCCTCTGGAATGCCTTTAAAATAACAAAGGGGGCAGAGGAAGATGAAAGCCGCATGGCCAGTGGGAATAGGGCTCTTTGGCCCTGAGGGGCAGCCCAGAGGTGGGCTAGGCAGGTGAGGAGGGCGGGTGTGGAAGTGATGGGTCCGATGGAGCTGGGGAGGGATGGGGACCAATGTGGAAGTGATGGGTATGATGGAGACGGGGCAGCTTGGAGTCCATGGAGTAAAGGGTTAGGCTGGGTTCCCAGCAGCGTTGAGAGGGGCTAGGAAAAAGAGGATGCATAGGTGTTTTGGAGCGTGGTGGTCATGCTCTGAGCTGCTCGGCCGCGGGTGTTTGAGCAGGCTGGGGGGCGCAGGGCCAGAGCAGGACCGCAGCGGCTGGGACTACCCCTGGCTGTCCCGGAGTCCAGCCAGTCTGGTGCCGCGGTTCGGGTTTCACGGACCTTAAACCCGGCCATATTTAGCGTGCGCTTCGCTGGCCTGTCAGGGAGGGGAAGCCACAGCACAACTAATAAAAAAAGCCAAACAAAAACAATGTAATTAAAGAGACTCAGCACTGTGTGTTCCCATAGCAAGAACATTTACCCGAGACTTCCTTGCTCAGATACTTAATGTCAAGCGGCAATTAAAGACTGGCATTGCAGGAGCACAGGGAGGAGGGTTTACCCCGGCTGGGAGGTGAGAGATCAGGGCTGAGCACAGCTCCCGACAGCAGATCAGGCTTCCCCAGTGCCCGTGGGTGGGGAGGGACTGTGGGACTTTGGCACTGGGAGGTGCCCAGGAACAAGTGATGCTGGTGACAGGGGGATGCTGCATCCTGAGCAACCCCTTGAGGCAGGGACACCCTTGATCTGGAATACACATACCTGCTTAGCTCGGTCCCCACAGAAATTTGGTAGCACGAAAGCAGGAAATTGGATGCTTTACGTGCGAGCCTCTGGGCAGGGCGGGCCAGAAGCAATGCTGGGGTAAATCCTCATGAAAACAGTGACGCCAGCGGAGCTGGGCTGGGACGCAGGGCCGACGGCCTGACATGGACATTGCTTCTCCCTCCAACATCTCCTCTCTGACCCAGGTCAGTGGATGGAGCCTTTGTAAGCCTCTGGCAGTTTCTGTTCCTCCTCTTTCAAGGGATGCCTCAGTGTGCCCGGAGCCAGGCTGTGCCAGCCGGTGCCCCCTTCAGAGTAGCTCAGGGCTGGTGCTCATGGGCTGATGCGCATCTTGGCTAGAGATGCCATCGCACGCCGCCCCGCAGCACCGGCACGAGAAGTGCCCGGTGTCCTGGCAGAGCTGTGAGGTGTGTGTGCAGGCAGGGCAGGAGCTGCCCGGGAGGGACTCAGGAGTGGGCACAGCCAGGGCAGTGCTGCTTTGGGATGGCAGCGTGTATGTGACAGCGGTCCTGGTAGCAGGCTGTTGCGGGAGACCAAGGAACTGGAAGTTGGATTTTGGTCGGATTTTATTGGAGGTTAAGCCACAAGCTCCTTCTGGGCTCACTTAAAAACAGCAATCAGGATGCTTAATTAAAAATAAAATAAGGAGCAGCAGCATTATTGTGTTGCAGCAGAATTTGCTCAAGTGTCTCTGCCCCCTTTCTCCCCAAAATGTACTGCTGGGCCTGCAGAAACTGTGTGTTTTATGTGAGGCCTCTGCAGACTGTCAGCAAGTGATCTACTCAGTTGGCTCCAAACCTGTCTTGCCGTCCTGATGTCTCCATCTCTCCCAGATTCAGATCCTGTGATTTAGGAAGGAGGTGCGGTGGGGGTGAGCTGTGCGGCCAGGCTTTTCCCTGCTGTGCTGCAGCGGGGAACAAGGCCGTGCTTTGGGAGGACACCCACCAACTCGCCAGCCAGCCCCATGGTGTGGGACATCGTGTGTCCAGCCCACATGCTTCCCCACTGCCACGGCCCCTCCGGCAGCCAAGTGAGGGCTGGTCCCAGCGGGTCCTCACCACATGCTGCAGCTGCTGCGCTGCCAGCACGAGGGGATGCAACAGCCTCCTGATGGGGGGAGCAGCCTGGACGGTGGGACATGATGCTGCCTTCCTCTTGCTCCCACAGGGAATCCTCCGCTTCTCCCCTTGCAGAGGTGCAGGGTGCTGAATGCCAGTGGGAAGGTGCAGATCTCACCTGGGCTGTGCTCTTCTCCAGCTTATTTGGGTGCCGAGCTGCTGGGAGTTGTCTTTCAGATCCAGTGCCGTGCCGTGGTGCGGTGGCCACGGGGTCTGCACTCTGCTGCCTTGGGTCACAAGCTGCTCAAGAAACACCTCCATACCCCGCGACGTTCAGGGCATGGAGACGGCAGAGACAACGTGCAGCCGTACCAACATTGCCAAACGGCTGCCTGGTGCTCGGGGACACCCTGCACTGAGCCGGGTGCTGTGCAGCAGCTCCTGGCTGTGCACCACGCTGAGCTCCTCCGAGCACTGTGCTAATAGCGTTCTGGAGCTCCAACAAAACTGTACTGGCAGGAGCGTGATCTCTGTGAGTTTGTGATTGCTAAACAAAGACGCATGCTCGTTTCGGCTCCATTCAAAACAAAACCCGGTGGGTTTGCCAAGCGGGGAAAAAAGAGGCAATCTGTAGGAAACAAACAAAGCCTTGGATCTGGTTTGGTGCCTTTCCCTGGACCCAGGTTTCAGTAAGCAAGTGCATTTTCCAGGCACGCAGATGTTTCCACAGAGCAGCAGGAGTGTTTTGCTCTGTCTTTCAATGGTCAGGTCTCTGCACTGTATTTAAATACCTCGGAGGTAGGTACAGCTCAGATGAGTAACTGGTGTGCAGGATGCTCCTATGAGCATCCTCACCTTGCAGGGATGCTAAGTACAGCATTCGGTCCTGGTTTTGAGTGTGTTTTTTGGTGGTTTATGAAATCCCACTCTTTTGGAAGGGCTCCCCTACTTGTGCTCTGCTTTGGATCCAGTCTCTATTTCCACAGTCCTGAAAAACTGCTTATATTTCAGCAAAAAGTGTGGAAAACACAAGTGTATCAGCAGCTCCTCTTCGTGGTGGACACTGCGCTTCTGGTTCGTGTCCCTGGGGGCAGAGAGGAGCTCCTTCGTGTGTTAGGAGCTCAAGTGGGCTCTGCTGTCCGAGCATTTGTGGTGTCACGTGGGATTTCCTGCATGCCCCAAGGGTGAGCATGGCCCTGGGGTCAGGCTGCGTGTGCTCAGACGGGGAAAGACCCCTTGCGCTCGGATTTCTTTGGAAACAGCCTGTATGTCCATCTTGCCAGCTGATATCTTGATGCAAGCTCCCGGTTTGGGGTGAGGTTGGCTGCGTTGGGTTGGCTCTCCCTGATAACTGTATTTTAGGCTTCTGCTGTCCTTTGCCTGATCATTTTTTAAATAACCCTATGGACTGAATTGGACTGCAGGTCAAGAAAGCATCCCTGGCAGCTTGTGCTGACATACCACTGACATCCATAGCGCCACGAGGCTACTACCAGCACTGCAAGGACCCAGTCCTTCTCCATGCCCCAAGCCGCCTCTTCCTTCCAAGGCATTAACACCTTTCATCCTCTGTCCTTCAGGCCACCTTTTTCTTGGGCATGGAGCCCTGCGGCTTCCCTCTCTGCTACATCAGCCTGCGGACAGCAGCTTCCCAAAGTGACAGCCACCCACGCCAGCCCCGAGGCGGAAGCGCGGCGCTGAGCTCGTGTCTGCCACTGTGGCTCTGCCACTCTGGGCTGCAGGCAGGCACCCGGGAGCTAGTCCTTTCCACCGGCGTGGGGGGCGGCGGGGACCAGGCAGCCTGGGTTTTTGGCTGGAAGGCCATTGCCACCGGTGGCAGCGTCGCGTGCACGTGAGGCTTTTCACAGCCCAGGCTCCCACTGCTGGGAGGTGGCATGGGATGGCCACTGCGGCCCGCACCAGCCACGTCATAGAATCACAGAATGGTTTGGGTGGGAAAGGACCTTTAAAGGCCACCTGGTCCAACCCCCCTGCCATGAGCAGGGACATCCTCAACTGGATCAGGTTGCTCTGCGCCGCATC
>NW_010235534.1:12796-18532 GCF_000690775.1 Eurypyga helias
CCCCCCCAGCGTAAACAGTTTCTTTCTTCTGTCTAGTCTGGTGTCTTCCAGACAGGACGGTCATGGCCTGCCCCTCCGGGTACCTCCAGCTCGTCCCTGCTGGGTGCACGTGGTGGCAGGGAGGACAAGGCCCACGCTCGCCCTGGGGTTTGCACATCTGGTGCCGTGGGTGCACGGCGTGGGCTGTTGGTGTGGGTGCTGGAGGAAGGATGGCTGGGTGCCACTGGGCTGGGGGCGGGCAGGGCTCCTTCCAGCCACCCCGGAGCATGAACTCCACTGGCGGGACAGAGCAGCCCTGTCTGACACGGACTGGTTCTCTGCTGGAGGCTCAGAGAGGCTACGCCCTTAAACAAAATGCACTTAAAATCATATAATTACAACAATTATTAACACTGTTTACTAGGCCAAGATTTGCAGCATTGGAAACCACAATGTTGCAAACTACCCGGTGGATTTGCTTGTGTTCATTGCAGGAGCAGGGCTAAAATGAAGTTGTCTTTTGCACATCCATCCCCATGTGCTTTTAAAAAAAACCTCCTAGTTGCATTGGTTTCATGAGATGAGTCTGGCCAGCCCTAACGCATCCTTCAGCAGAACCTCAGCCTTTTCCATGCCGTTTGCTGATACGTGGATTTATGGCATTGCAGTCCCACTGTCCACGCCACCTCCCTGATGGCTGCAAACACATCCCATGGCCACAGAACTGAACTCCGGGCGTAGGCAAAGCGGCCTAGCTTTGCAGTAGGTAGGTAAATAATTAGCAGCAAGAACTGATTGTGGTTGAGATGAATTTAGTTTGGCTGCACTGAGACTGTTAAGGCAGTGGAGGTGGGACCTCCTCCCACCACCTCCCCCTAGGCCAGGGCTTTGCCATGGGTGAGCTGGTGTTGGCTGGTTGTACCTTGAGGGCATGACATCTGTGGGTGTTGTTTTCAGCTATCAGTTGCTCCACCGCAAAGTTTAGCTCTAGATAAATCCAGACTATTTCACTGAGTCCACATGACTCATAACCACAGGGCAGGAAACTCTTTTATCTTTGGGGCAGCCGGTTTAATATAGATAGATGTTCACTCCTGAGCTCTGAATAATTTCCGTCTCTTTACTTCTCATTAAAAGCAAATCAGATGAGGGAAAATAGTGAGAAATTTCTCTGCGTCGCCTCTGTTTCTACCATCTCTGAGAGAACGTCCTCCAGATTGTGAAGGCTGCCTCTACTGGGTCATTTGGCCTATATTTTAATTGGCAAAAAAAAGTGCTTCTGCTCCAAAGCACCACTCCTTCTTTAAACCTTGATTCTGCAAGCACGGGTGGAGCAGGGATCTGTTACAGCAGGGTCTAACCCAGCTTCCAGAGAGGTGCTTACGGGGTCTTTCTTCCTCTCCTCATGTGGGAGAGCATTGTTGCCTCCCTGGATGAAGGGAACCGCAGAGGAATTGGGCACATCAAAAGGCCATCTTCACCTCCGAGCAGCAGCTGGGGTGGAGGGAGGAGGACTTGGGCAGCCGAGAGCTCCTTAACACAACAGAAATCACAAGGTTTTGCTTGAGAGTCTCTCAAGTTGGTTATTTCTCTTTCCCAAGTATGTCAGACAGCTCTTTGCTTTTCAGGCTTGGTCCATGGGTCAGGACCTGCCTTCCTGGTTGAATCTTCCTGCCAGAGTGCCCTGCCTGCCCAGGCACGGATGGCTTTCTCCCTTAGCTTCTGTCCACCGGTGACAGCAGGGCTGTGTGGTACTTTTCTGCTCCTTTGCTCTCTGTGGCCTTACATTTGCCCTCGGTAGAGGCTTGTCGGTGCCGGGTGCGGAGCCCCGCAGTGCGAGGAGCCTTCGGCACTGGCCATGCCAGGAGCTGCCCGCAGTGGCAGACGGTGTGCTCAGGCTGGCACGGCCGTACGCTGAGGACTCCACATCCAGAGCTAGGCAGGGCCCAGTGAGCCCAGGGCTGGTTCTCCAGCACTTCCCTGTGTTGCACAGGTCTCTCCCTGCATGGTGATGCCTTCCTCCCCCCCTTCTTCCCCACCAGCACCGCAGGACCTGGCTGTGTGGATCTCACTGACCTCCCCATGGCTGCTTGGGGATGTTTCACCCCCCGAAGCTCACATGGCTGGTGTTCACTGTCTGTCCAGTCCCCAAAGCCCCACGTTCAGATCATGCCCATCCCCGGACGAATCCAGGGCAGCAACGTGACACCGCAGCTTGAGCCACACTCGAGACCTCTAAATCCGTAGGCTGAAGCCAGTGAGATGAGTGATTGGCAGGAGCCAACCTCCCCATCATTTTCCGCTTTTAAATATCATGGTAATAAAAGGTAAAATCATTAAAGGCCTTCTGCAGCCCACTGTGCCTAATCTGCAATCAGGACGATGAAGAGCACGTAGTGAGGTTGTTATTAATATCCTGCCTCCTGATGATGGCTTTATAAACATCATCATCACAGGCACAGCTCTGCGGTAGCATGTTGGCGTGACCTTCTAGACAACTGTCACGCTTTTCATCACGCCTACCCCTTGCTTGATTTTTAACCAATAAGGTGATAGGGGAAAGACCTTGCCCTTAAATATTTGACCTTATACGCAGGGGTATGAGGTCAAAACTGAGAGAAACCGTGCTTAGCGTAATTGTGCTAAATGCTCTTTAGACCTGATGCTCCTTGTCTGGGAACTGTGCCATGGGCTATGGCAAGAAGGGGATCAGATGTTCGACGCCAGCGAAAACCCTCTATGCTGTAAGAGATGATTCATGAGCAGAAGCCCCACACAGCAGCGAGGCCACGCTCGCACTGAAGTCAGGGGCTTTGCCCAGTGGGAATGAGGTCTTGGTGGGGACAAGGGTCCGGCTGCAGGGAGAGGGGCAGTTTCCCTTCTGCAAAGCCAAGAAAAGATGCTGGCTTTCGTAGTGACTTGTTCATATTTATCATGACTACCTAAAGAAGAAAATCAAAACTGGAAGGGAGAAAATGTTTTGTAGCTTAACTAATGTGGATGGAGACCGTGAGGAGTGGCTGTGGAGCCTGGATCTGCTGGTGAGCTGGAGACTGGGGGTCACTGGTCCACACCAGGACCTGGCATTGTCTTGATGCCATTAGAAAGGGGCTTTTGTCCATTTCCTGCTCTCATTTCTCTTTATTTGCTGGAATAAAGACTCTGGAGAAAGTCATGTACCGAAGAGAGCTGAGGGATGGTGATAAGCGCAGGAAACAGTTCTTGCTAGAAGGATGGTTGTGGAGACGGTGCGTGAGGTCATCCCAAGACAACTGAGTGGTGGGCAGCCCTCAGCTGGCACTGCTGGGGGGCTGTGACCCCCACTGTCGAGGGGGTCTGAGCAGTCCTGGATGGGACAGCCCATCTCTGGAGGAGCTGGATGGTGGAGGCTGGGAGTCAGGAGAGATTTCCCTGGTGTGATGGATGGGGACTGGTTGCAGAGCTGAGCAGCCCTCATTGCTTGGGGCATCCCAGATCAAGGGCAGTGTGGGCCCAGAGTGGCCCTGGGTCTGGAAGTAAATGTCTCACGTGCAGGGTCCATAAAGCCCCTGGCACCCCCCCCCGGACCAGCAGCAGTGATGGGGAGGGGAGATGACTCAGCTGATAACGGATGGATGAAGACATTGCTGGCACCAGCACTGTGAGCCTTGCCGCTGCGCACGTCGGTGCCTCCCTGACACTTCTCTGGCTCTCCTGGCTTGTGCCTCAGTCCTGATGCTGCAGATGTGCCTCTGCCTTTCTGGCATGTCCTCCATGCCTTGTTTTTCCCCACACCTCCTTGCCCTTTCCCAGGTCATCCTCCCCTAAAATGACGCAGCAGATGCGGGACCTGCAGCTGGCGCAGGCCAGGAAGCCGCCGGGCCCTTCTTCACCAAATGCAGCCAAGAGGCTCTACCGAAACCTGTCAGGGAAATTCCGCGTCAACTACACATCCTTTGACGAGGGCAGCCTGGCGGGACGGGGCGAGAAGGAGAAGCTCCGCAAGTCCTACCTGGTCAGTGCCCACTGGCTCCATCTCGCGTGGCCATGGCCAGGAAGAGAGGGATGGAGGGTCTGGTGCATGGCTGATGCTGACACCTTGGTGGAAGCTGTGCTGGAGCAGGCTCAGCTAGGGCTGTTCCGGGTGTTTGCTCGGTGTTATCCACCTATGTCTGCAAAGAGCTGACTCTCCTGAGCCCCTAGGGCCAGAGCAGCCCCCTTGTTTGGGTTTGTGGGGTGCTGGTGAAGGGCTGGGGGGTTGGGTGGGGTGGAGGAGGGTGTCCCGTGCTCAGCCATCCTGCCTTTCTCCCTCTATCCAGTTCCAGAGCAATGCTGCTCTCTTTGAGGCTGTGGAGCTGCAGGATCTAGACAGGGTCCAGGAGCTGCTGAAGCAGTACAGCCCCGAGGAGCTGGACCTCAACACCCCCAACAGCGAGGGGCTGCTGCCCCTGGACATCGCCATCATGACCAACAACGCTCCCATCGCCAGGGCCCTGCTGCAGGCAGGAGCGAAGGAGAGCCCACACTGTGAGTTGCTGTGGGAGAGCCGTGCCCGTCACCTGGGTGTCCAGCCCAGGCATTGGGGTCCAGGTGGGGAGATGCTCACCAGGCTCAGGCAGCTGGCTCAGGCTGTAGCTAGGGTCGAGTGGAGCCTGGGAGCAGGACACGGAGGAGAGGATGGGGTCTCAGTGTGGGGACTTGGGGCCAGCAGAGCCTGGGTTTGTCCTAACCACCTTCTCTTCCTCCTCCTGGCTCCTCTCTCGGGACCTGCGGCCGTGCCCACCCTCCCCACAGTCGTGAGCCTGGAGAGCCGCTCTCTGCACCTCTCCACGCTGGTGCGGGAAGCAGAGCAGCGCGTCAACGAGCTGACGGCGCAGGTGGTGAATGAGGCGCCCAACGCCGACTGCTCGGAGAAGGAGAAGCAGCTCAGGGCCTGGGAGTGGCGATACCGGCTTTACAAGCGCATGAAGGCAGGGTTTGAGCATGCCCGTGAGTGCCCGCAGGAGGGCTTGGGGGGCCTGGGGTTAGCCCCCAGGCTGGGGTGAGGGAGCAGGGTTATGCGTGGTCCAGGCACGGGGTTGCACCAGCACCTGTCAGAGGACCCCCGCCCCCTATAGCCAGGGCTCACTGTATGGGTGCACGGGGGGTGAGCACCCCGGGGACATGTCCCTCGGTGCAGGGGGAGGCCCACAAGGGACACCGAGGGGTTCAGAGAGACCGTCTTCACTGTAGTGGTCCCTGCGCTCTCTGTCCCCAGGAGTGCCGGATGCCCCCACCAACGTCCACCTCTCCGTGGCCAGCAGCTCCTCGGTGCAGGTGACCTTCTGGGAGCCCCTGAGCATCAATTCGGCTGTTGTCACCAAGTACAAAGGTGAGGACCGGGGTCCCTGCAGCAGTGCAGGGGACACACAGCCATGGCAGGTGCCGTGAGCGGGGCATGCCAGGGCCTCACCCCTTGCACAGCACACCAGCGTGCTGAGGGCATGGGCAGTGGTGCCAAGCCCCTGTCAAGCCACCGAGGACAGGAGGAGCCAGGGCTGGTGCTAGACAGCCCAGCCACCACCCAAATAGACTGAGCTGGGCCAAACCACTACTCTGCACCAAGGCAAAACTCGGGGTGCCTCCTGTTTGCTGCCCCCTCAGCCTGCACACCAGGGGGGCTTTGCCATCCTGATGCTCCTGTGCCTCTCACCCACCTAAACCAGATATTTTTAGCTTCTGGGAGAATTTGCTCCATCCCCAGCTCCTGAGCCATCGTTTGAGGGCGCTGACCCTGTC
>NW_010235534.1:18721-19314 GCF_000690775.1 Eurypyga helias
TTTCAGTGGAGTGGAGCTGCTCCCCCACCTTCTCGCCGCTGCTGGGGGAGGCCGTGATCGACAAGCTGAAGAACCTGCACTTCACCATCCGGGGGCTGGTGTCGGTGAGCTCTCGGGGTGCTTCACGGGGGGCTGGGCACTGGGGGGAGAGCCCACAGCTGGGACAAGCCGCAGGCCACAGTGCAGCCCGTGGGGTTGTTCCCGCAGCCGATGTGGGCAGGAGGAGTGCCGTCATCTCAAGCGGGAGGAACAGGATTGTGCCGTGGGGGTGTTGAGCGCAGCCTTGGGCAGAGCGAAGAGCGTGGGGCTGGGAGAGGCACCTGTTTGTCCCTGCATGGCAACGGGAGCCCTGGCAGTGGGGAAACCGTCTGTGGACTCTGAAGTGAAAGGCAGAATGAGTCCATTCACCAAGTGCCTGATTTATCCTCTGTCCCCCACCCCACTCCCGTCTCCATCCATGCTCCTCCTGGGCAATAAATCAGTGGCTCGTTCCTCTGCCGCCTGCACGGCTCGACCCCTCACACCAGCCCCAGCGCTCACTGAAAAGGGGGGACCAAGCCTGGCTCCACCTCCAGGAGCTCGGCAAGGTCACA
>NW_010235534.1:19344-21873 GCF_000690775.1 Eurypyga helias
CAGGGGCCATGCTGCCTGTCAGCTGTCCGCTCCCCAGGGGCTGCCATCCTGTCCCCAGCATGCACTGGCCCAGTGGCAGGGAGATGAGGCGGGATGGGGACTGCGATGGGATGGAGTTGGGATGGGAACACGGAGATGCTGGGATGGATGGGGTGGCTTTTACCGGGGAGGTACAGTGCTGGAGCCTGAAGCAGGCAGGTGTGTGGGGGCCAGCAGCTCGAGGAGCAGGGAAAGCCCTCGGTGTGCTTAGAGAGGCTTAGCCAAGGCAGCGGTGCTGGAGCCCCAGAGCCACGTTGGAACCAGGAGGGCTGCCCCAGTGCACGGCAGGACAGGCCTCAAGCGGGGCCCGGAGCAGCCCCACTGCAAGGAGCTGGCCCGAGCCCATCAATCATGCTTTCAGAGCTGCTTCGCAGGCTCCTGTCCGCCTTCATGAGTGCCTGGAGGCCTTGCAACATCTGGCAGCTTGACTGAGCGTTAATCAGAGGCCTTTAATCACTGTCACCGTGCCACAAGCCCTCAGCAGTGCTGGGCCAGCTCCCTGTCTCCAGAGGCCGGATTCTGTCACGTCCCAGCGGGAAGGCAACACCCCGAACCTCCAGACTGTGGAAGCTCCATGTCTTTGGGAAGGGAGGATCTCCCAGCAAAGGACATTCACAGTGTCCCATCCTGCCTCTGCCTCTTCCCAAAACCACCCCCCGGGCTGTGGGGGTTCTCTAGTGTCTGATAACACGAGCTTTGTATAGCTATGGTAGGTCAGGGCTGGTGACACAGGCTGCGGGCTCCCAGTTTAGTCCTCTTTGGGGGGTACTGCTGTACTGGGCTGGGAGGGATCCTCCTGCCCTTGCACGCCAATCCGGGAGAGGTGCCAGTGTGCTGAGTGTGGCTTCCCTCCTCGCAGGGCACAGCTTACTACGTCCAGGTGTCTGCCTACAACATGAAGGGCTGGGGTCCCCCACAAGCCTCTGTGCCCCCTTTTGCCATCCCTTCCAGTAAGTACCACTGGGAAACACCTGTGGGAGCCAGCTCCAGCTGCAGGGCGGATGGGGGGAGGCGGCAGCTCCCTGTGCCATCCGGGGATCTCTCTCACTGCTGGGTGGGGTCTACAGGACCCGGGAGCAGAGGCGGCATCTGGGGTCTCGGGCCAGGGCGGGAGGCTGTGTCTGGGGGTCTGTGATGCTGCCTCCAGCTGACAGGAGTGTGGCCAAATGTTTATTTTTCAACCTGAAATTTTCCTGGTTGCCTGGTACAGGCTGAGCCATTTTATGCCACCTGGATCAGCTCATCCTGGGAGAGCATGCTTTACTTTCTCAGTGAAAAGGGAAGCAATGCAGCCATCTCCTCTGTAGGAAGGAAAAACTCTCCTGGGGGTTTCAGCAGAGGTTTATAATTTAGCAAGGGCAGCTTTTGTGGGGGGTTGGTCCTTACCACCTCAATGACGCCTGGGACAATGTGGCCAAGCTTATGTGAGCCCATGCTGAGGGGTGACATGGTGGGATGCCCCAGCTCAGCCCCTGGAGGTGCCCCCCAGGGCTCTGAGCCATCCCAGGCCTGGGTGGCAGTGAGCCTGGAACCCTCCCTGTGCCACCGCATGCTCTCACCCAGCCCCAGGGACCTGCCTTCCCTGGCACTGAGCTGAGATGGGGTCATGAGCCCAACCAGAAACCAGCTCTGAGCTGTCAGCACACACCACCCCATGCTGGAGCAGGGCAAGCAGGGCAGGAAAGACCACCCAGTGTCACCCAAGGCACCCCAGGGTGCTGGGGGAGACGCCAGGAGGTCTGAACTGGCAGGAGCAGCCCCAGAGGGAAAAAAAGGCAGGCTCCAAGGTGGCCTCTGCCCCTCGCCACCGGTCCTGAGACAGGTCCCTGCTGCATGGCAGCCCCACAGGACCAGCACAGTGGGATGTGTGAGGAGCTGCGTGCAGCGGGTTCCCTGCCACCACCCTACCCAGGGAGCACGCTGCCTGTGCGCAGCAAACAGCGCCCGCAGGTCAGGGTGCAGGGCTGAGCACGTGCACGGCGATGGGCAGGAGGTGCAGGTACCGTGCGTAGCTCCGGCTGCAGACGGACCGGCAGGGAAAGATGCAAAAATGCATTTGCACGTCTGTTAATGCGCATAGCGAGCCTGTGCGCACATGGCGTTGCCCGGCCTTTACCCTCTCCTGGCAGCCTGTGTCGGCTGTATTTGCACCCACTCGAAGCCGCTTTGCCATCCCGCACGCGTCACATTCCCCATGACCAAGCTCCCCGCAGCATCGACACAGCGTGCGGCTGAAGTGAATCAGGCGTGAGTGGGTTTTATTTATTTTTATCTCCATTAATATTTCTCCCTTCAGTAAAGATCCCTCCCTGGCCCAGCAGAATATAGTCAGGCACCTCCCTGGGTGTTTTTAAAGCTCCTAAAAATAGTGGCAAGCCCCAGCCAAAGTTAACAGAGCTGAACTTTCCATGGAAAACAGCAGCAGGCAGGACACAGGGGGGGTTTAAAGCAATTAATGTAAAGCTAATGTCGGAGCGCCGGCGGGTCCCC
>NW_010235534.1:21901-23705 GCF_000690775.1 Eurypyga helias
GCGGGGCCCCCCGCCCTGCGCCCGGTCCGGCTGCTTGCCCGCGACGGGTGGAGCTGGCAGGAGAGCTTATTTATGTGTTTGCCGAGGTGAGCCCAGCTCCCGGCACTCGCCTGGAGAAAGCGGCAGCTCCAGGGAAGACCTGGAGGAAGACACTGGAAAGAATTTTATTTTTTAGGGCCAGTGAAGTGCAGCAGCAACAGATGGGATGTTGTTTTTTCCCTCTGTCCTGTCCCTGCCGTGCTGCTGGGTGGCCATGGGGTGCTGTGCAGAGCTGGAGTGCTCCTGGGAGGAGTGGCACAAAGCTGGGGGTCTCCCAAAGCCCAGACCACCCAAATGTGGCCACATCCATGACTGCTGCCGGGCCATGGTGTGCCTGTGGGACACCCAAGTGGGGTGCCAGGAGGTGATGTGGCCATGAGGAGGAGGGGGCAGGAACCCCTTTTTCCCTCAGGCCAAGGGGTGCCGGGGGTCATGAAAGTCTGTCCCCCACAGACTGGCGGGAGTATGACGGCCGGGCCCCACGGCGAAGGGGACAAGCTGAAGCTCTGGACCATCTGCTGGGCCAGGTGAAGACCGTCCACCAGCATTGTGTTTGCCACGGTGAGTGCACGGCACAACGCTGCGGGGAGGCTGGGGTGGGGGGTTCAGCCAGGACCCCCAGGGTTGTCGAGGGCTTTGCTGTGGTCCAGGGAGCTGGGGTGGCCTATCCCTTGGATGAGCACAGCAGGGAGACAGCTCAGGCAGTGGAGACCTTGGCAGAGCCTTCCCACCGGGTTGGCACACCGTGCTGTCGGCTGCCAGTGCAGTTTTTCATCTGCTGCAGCAGCCTCTGCTCTCTGCTCCCCAGAGGCCTGCAAGAACCAGAGAGCAGGAAGCACTCGGTCTCCAAGAGCCTCAAGCACCTCTTCCACCCCGGCAGCAAGTTTCTCAAGACGCTGAAGCGGTGAGAGGCTGGTGCGCGGGGGTGGCGGAGAGCCCCTCTCCCAGCAGGGACATAGGGCTGCCCACCCTGGGTGCAGCCAGGAGCTGCTGGTGCAAGCGGGGGGGCGGGGGGTGCTCAGAGGTAGAGTTCTTGCCTGGCATGAGCTGGTGGTGTCAGTGGAGGTGACCCCATTGCCCAGAAACCAAATGGATCTCCCTTTGGCTGGCCAAGCTGTGCCCGTACCCAGATCCCTGCACCATCTCTGAGCATCACCCGACTCCCCACCCTCCTCTAGACCCCAGCACTCTCCCACCGGCCGCCTTGGCCTTCAGGCACATGGCCCCACCACCCTGCCCTGGCATCGGCCAGGCTCACCTGTTCCTGCTCCTGTACGGGCTGCGTGCCTCTCCTGCCACGGGCTGTGGGAGAGCAGCTGAGACCTGGGGCAGGGCGTCTCCTCTGCCCTTGGGGGAGAGACCCTTTGGGAAGTGGAGCTGGCAGCTGGGGGGGACGCTGAAGTCTGTTGTCCCTCCCACGCAGGGGCCTTTACCTGACAGCGATCTTCTACAAGGACGACAACATCCTGGTGACCCATGAAGACCAGATCCCTGTGGTGGAGATCGATGACACCTACTCCTGCCTGCTCATGCAGGATTTCCTTTGGTTCACCAAGGTGGGTGGCCCAGGGACACTGCGCTGTGCGCTGACACATCTCTCTGCCTGGCCGCCACCCTGATGCTGCTGAGATGGTGCTACCACATTGGTGTGACGGTCTGCAGAGCGCCTTCATTGCGCCTTCCCCAGTGCTGCCCACACGGGCAGTGGGGCCCGTCGTGTGTGGGGCACTGTGGGGCTCTCGCCAGGTCCAGCTAGGCCCGACTC
>NW_010235534.1:23758-28205 GCF_000690775.1 Eurypyga helias
CCAGCCACTCGTCCCAGCGAGGCAGAGCCGGTGGCAGCCGGGAGTGCTGGGGTGATCCAAGCCGGCATCGTGCACCGCTGCTGCCTTCGGCTGGCAGCTCCCACTCCGCCCCGGGCGCAAGGCCTTGGCAGCCTGCAGGCCAAGAAACCTCCAGGGAATGGCATTTCCACCCCAGCCCCTGGAAGCCCAAAGGTGGGCGATGGAGCGGCGCCGCGCTGCGTGCCGTGACGGGTGGGCGCAGCCTCTCCGCAGGGATGCCAGCGGCTTCTCAGCTGTTTAACTGCTTCCCCGCAGCATCCTGCCGAGGCGGCTCTGCCTCTGTTGTACAGAGCAGGACGTGCAGGATGCTGCTGCCGGGTCCTCCGCTGTCAGTAGGCTCAGTGGAGGGGCAGGTGGGTAGCTCAGGGCCAAAATCAGCTGGATGGTTCTTATCTCCTGAGGGAGAAGACTATCTTCTCCCTCCTTCTGTTGGCTGTCTTGGCTCAAACTTAAGAAGGTCTCAGTCCTAGATGAATGCAGATACCCAAGTGGACGCAGCACAGTGCTTCCCTCAGGTACAGGCTCTGGAGGCATCTCGGGGTGCCATAGGGAATCGCACCCCTGCTGCGAGCTGATACGTGCAGGTACACGTTCCTAAGCCAGCTCAAGGAGAAGGGCGAATGGATTTCCCCCAAACACCTTTGTGTGAACTGGCTGCAGGCAGCAGCTGGCGGTGACGGCCCGTTCGTGTGCTGCAGGTGTCGTGCATGTGGGATGAGATCCTGTGGCTGCGGCAGTGTGTCACCGTCTCCCAGTCATCCTGTTCCTGCATCCTGCAGACACGCTTCAAGATGCTGCTGGCCATCTCACAAATGCAGGTGAGGCTGGGCCTGGGGCGGGGAGTGAGTGCTTCCTGAGGGCACTGTGGGCCAGGTTGCCTTGGGAGCAGCACGTGTGTGTGCCGCACCCCCAGCTCTGCCAGTCCTGCCCATGGCTGAGTCGGCAGCAGGATGGGGTGCCTCTGCCATGTCCTCCCTGCCAGGACCCTGGTCGTGAGGCAGTGGGGCGTCAGGCTTCATGGCACTCTTGTGCAGAGGGTCTGGGGGCTGTCAGTGAGTGCTTGTGGGGTAGGCTGCTTTCCAGCAGGTGGAGGGGAGACACCCCCCAGTCACCTTCTGGCTGCCCATATCCTCAGAGTACAGTGCCTCAAGGATGACCCCTGACTTGCTGCTTTCTCCTGCCCCCCATCCCATCGTGCAGGGGCTGCTGGGCATCCAGGACCTGGGGCAGGTCTTCTTTGAGCCTGTCAAAGACAAACAAGGCAACATCCTCATCGTCACCCTGAAGGAGGTGAAGACCAACCAGACCTTTGAGAGTGTCCGCTGGGTTCCCATCTGCAAGCTGCAGACCAGCCGCAAGTCCGTGTCCTCCCTGGAGGAGCCCACTGCTCTGGACACACTGCTCATCTCCATCCAGGTACTGCACCGGGAATTGCAGTGGGCTCCTTTGCAGAACTGTCAGTGCTTTCTGCTCCCCCTCGGACTGGGAAGGCCACGGCAGAGCCTGAGCTGAGGGTTTGGCCCTGGCTGCAGGCAGAGGGGGAGCAGAGCCCAACCAGCCTGCAAAAGCCCTGTTGCTTTGAGGGGTGGCAGCAGGCTGGCACTGGATTCATCCCAGCAGCACCAGATTGTGCCTGCTCTGCTGCTTCCCTTTGGCTGGCTGGGCTGGCTCTGCCACAGCAGCCAGCGTGAGGGCAGGAGGGAGCCTGTTGTGAGGACTCGCTCAGTCCAGCCCTGCCTTTCTCCTCAGGACAAGCTGGCTTACCACCAGCAGAGCAGCCATGCCCTCTCCCCGGGCCTCTACCTGGGCTACTTGAAGCTCTGCAGTGCCGTGGATCAGATTCGAGTGCTGGTGCCGGAGCAGCTCCCCAACATCCTGTGCCACGTCAAGATTCGCTCCAACCCCAACATTTCCAGGTGGGGCTTGCAGGGCAGCTCACCCGGGGCAGCCAGGCTCCTCAAGCACCCATCACCTCCTGCTTCTGCTCCCAGGCTCCTGGCAGCAGCATAATATTCCCTCCCGGCCCTGCTGCCTGGCATGCCTGGTGACCGAGAAAACCAAGGTCCCCCTCTACCTCTGCACGTCCCACATCCCTTGGGGTGCTGCACTGCCTGGGGAGGAGCAGCCCAGTAAACAGCTCTCACAGCGAGTGCATGTTCAGGTCCACCCCGAGCTGCTCCCTCCTGCATGTGCCTGTCTCTCTCTTCTCCAGGGAGGAGTGGGAATGGCTGCAGAAGATGGCCAGCGTGGAGGAGCCTGTTCCTGCAGAGACAGAGGCTGAGACCTCCCAGAACCACTTGTTTCAGGAGCTCCAGGTGGCCATCAAGGAGCTGATGACCCTGGTCAACATCCCATTGCAAGAGGTAGGAGTCAGTGCCGAGGTCTGGGGAGGAGGAAGGGGAAGAAGCCATGCAGCACTGTGCTGGTCACTGCAGCAGGTACGGCCCTGCAGCGCCTGGTCCCTCCTTGGGGGCCCGAAGCCTAGACTGGGTGTTAGTCCTGTGCAAATAGAAGGCAAGTGGTGGGCAATCAGCATCAGAGGCACCTGCCTGCCCAGGGAAGGTGTCCACAGGAGCTGTTTGTCTTACCCTCACTTGTACTTCTGAAGCAGAGAAGGTGAATCTGGGTTTGCATTATTGCCTGCTGTGTGGTTTGGTCCTGGGCTCAGCCCTTGCAGCACGAGACCGGCCCAGCTCTGTCCCTCCAAAGCAGGATGGTCTCTGGGCAGTGATGGGACAGAGCTGCAGCCCCCTAGGACAGACTGCATGAGGAGAAATCCCTCCTCCGCCGTGCTGAGTGTTCGCTGGGAAGGTGCCCCCCAAGCCCCAGCTCCAGGCGCGTGCTGCTGGCCGGGCAGCTGTGAGGGCACCTCTCTGAGCAGGGCTGAGACCAAGGCTGGTGGCACTTCTCTGAGACCCTGTGGTAGTGACTTTAACCAGTAGTTCACAGACTTTTAGGAGAAGTAAGAGAGAAAGATGTGTGCGCAGATTATGCCAGAAGCAAGGAGCCCCTGCCTAGGGGCAGTCCATGAGGACTCCTCTGCAGACAAGGACTCGGTGAAGGGCCCACCAGGCAATGTTTGCAGCTCTTACCTGCAGTGTCTTTTTGCAGGCCAAAGATTTCCGCCTGTATAGCCAAGAGGTGCTGGACTTTGGGGGCCAAGTCTCCTTCCTGCTGCTGCTTCCTCCGTCAGACGACGTCTGCACTGCTCCGGGCCAGAACAACCCCTACACCCCTCGCTCCGGCTTTCTCACGCTGCCGCTGCAGATCTTCGAGCTAGGTGAGGAGAGGGGACATCCAAACCCAACCTTGCTGGTCTCCTGGTCCCGAGACCTCCTGAGAGCTGGGACGGGCAGTGGGGTGGGCTGGAGCTCCCTCATCTTTCCCAGAAGAGGAGGGATGGAGGGGGATGCTGAGGGCTGTCCAGGCAGGCTAGAGGGCAAGCACTGCCTCCTCCCTGTGTTGGGTGAGCAAGGAAGAGCCTGTAGGCCATCCATAGCAAGGGACCTGATATTTTTCATTCCCCCCTCTTGTTTTTATCTCTCCCCAGTCCACTTCTTCACATACGACCGGGAGTTCATCATCCAGTACTGCCAGGTGTCTGCCCTCCTGGAGCTGGAGTCGCTCCTCTCTCAGCAGAGCCTCAGGGAGGCTTTCTCCGATGCCGAGCTCTCTACCGCAAAGCAGAGGCACCAGCAAGTGCAGGACTACATCCAGGTAGTGGGAGCGTGTTGGGAGGGAGCCAGGCTCAGTGGTGCCCAGGGGCCGTGGCCAGGACAGCCATGCCCGGGATGAGCCACAGGAGCATCCTCACCAGGGTTGGTGGCGGTGGCCCCGGGGGGTCTCTGACATGGCAGACAGGCAGGGCTTTGGCTAGAAACTTCTTACAGCAATGATCACATTAAAAATCACGCTTAGAGTGCCGGGGGCTCCTGCTCTGCAGGTCCCCAGCTTGCTAGGAAAGGTCTGGGAAGTGCATTTTGGGATGAAAAAACACCCAATGCTACCCCGTTTCCCAGCACTCCGGCCTGCAGCAGGCAGGTCCTGCTGAGCTGGGAGCTGCTGGTGGTCAGAGCAGCATCTTCCCACCTGAGAGCACTTCCTTGGGATTGCCTGACTCAGGGCTTCCCCCAAGCTTTCTCCTCTTGGGAAAGGTTTGTGGAGACCCTGTGTTTTGCTCTGGGGCTTTGTTCTTGTTGTTGTTCACTTTTTGAAAGGGATCCTCCTTTTCCCATTTTGGCAGCAAATGGAGGAGATCTGGCGCGAGATGCGCTGGATTATGGATGCCTTGCAACACGCCCGGTACAAGCAGCCCTCCTGCGGGATCTCTCTCAGCGGCTTCCTCAGCGAGGCTGGCAGTGCAGTCAAGGAGAAAACCCGATCCGCCTTGTCCCACCTTGACTACCTT
>NW_010235535.1:0-7310 GCF_000690775.1 Eurypyga helias
GCCTTAAACCAGCAGCACGGCTGCTGCCGACACGCAGTGACGTACGGGGCGAGGCGTCCCTGAGGGTCGCCCAGGGACGAAGACGCGATGGCGTGACTCGAAGCAGAGTCTGTTTCGTGTCAGTGCATACCCACAGCCAGGGTGAGACACCTGTGCCGCCCAGGGTCCTTGCTCGTGGTGCTACGCTGGATCAACAGGCAGATCTGCTGGTGGTGGTAGCCAGGGAACATCCCTCCAAGCTTCTGTCTGATTTACCGGTATTGTTTGTTCTCCAGGAGGAGACACCCTGCCCCTCCAGTGCCACCCCACATCCAGCCAAGAGCCAGTGCCTGCAGCGCCTGCCTTCTCCCCGCCAGTCTGCCAGCCCATCAAGCTTCCAGCTAAACCGCACCTCCGACCTGCCAAGGTCTGCCAGGCAGGAGATGCCTACACCCGGGAGAAGTTCAAGCCACGTGCAAGGCGTAAGTCGGCCAACATCGCTAGTAGGTACACGCTGCCGCCTGGTCCCTGCCCGGCCCCTACGCCCGTCCCCTGTGCCCACAGCAGCCACGGGGGGTATCTTCATTGCTCTTCGTCCTCACGCTTTCTGTCTTCAAAGGTGCTTTAAAAAGGGATCTCTGAGGGAACATCTGCTGTAGGCGCTCGCTGGCTCCTGCCTGCTGGCTAGGGAGGTGCAGGTGGCAGGATTCACACCGTCCTTGCGTAGGAAGGGAGCGCAGCGTCACCGTTTAGCCCGTAAACGCGAATCGAACCTCTGATGCCAGGCTGGCCCTTCACCATGGTACACCTGGGCAGTGCTTGCGCAGTTCAGTCCGGGGATGGGCTGTCGTTAACGTAAGGTTTCCCCAGCATCATCAGCAGGCAAGCAGTGTGGCCAGGCTCCTCCCTGAGGAGACACGCTGCTAATCCTTGATTTTCCCCCTTGGCATTCACAGGAGATTTGGAAAAGGAGAAGCAAAGGCTCCAAAACATCTTAGCGACAGGGAAGGATGTGGTGGAGCACAAGGCGATGCCCGTTCAGACAAAGGAAGAGGAGATACCGGAGCCTGACCGCTTTGAAGAACGTATGTCTTTATGCACCCCGGAGGAGGGCAGGCGGGAAGCCTGGGAAGCCAGCTCCCTCCGAGGGCTGGGGTGGCAGGCCGTGTTGCCTGTAACCTGAAGCCCATTGCGGACGGAGGCACGAAGCCCAGTTTCTAAGAGAAAGGACTTGCTGCTGTGACTCTGCAATCCAGCCATCCTCGCAGAGCTTACCCCGCAGAGGTTTGCTGGCAGATTCGCGCACACCCTGGGCTGCCCGCACAAAGCGAACTCCGCTGGTAGGGGAACGCCCGAGGGATGCGCAGGGTGACCCGGGCAGGAAGCCCCAGTACCACGGGACCATTTTCTAGCCAGTGTAACTCGGCATAGACTAGGACGCTTGCCAGCCTGGCAAGCTGTTCTGTTTGGGCTGTTCTCTTTCACTCCAGGTTCGGAGCAGTAACACTAGCAAAGTTTAAATGTCCAGCAGAATTTTAAGCAGTGGACTTTGGCCCATCGAGTATTCTGGAATGGCAAAACCCTGCCTGATACCTCTCTGTGCTTGAGTCTCCAAGGTGTCTGTACACCACAGCCAGCCCTTTGCTGGCCAGGGCAGCTCAGAGATGGACAACGATGGAATAACGTGTACAGGAGAGGTGCTCTGGTCCCTGCTGCAGGGAAGGCAGCGTGTCTGGCTTCGCGCATGCTTTGTGTCCTCTAAGACTTGTCACAAGCTGAGCATTGTCCTTGACACAAGTGAAACACCCACGTACTTTGTACTGTGGCAAGATTTGGACGAGCTGGCTGCAGGTCTCCGCTGTAAAGCGGCAGCTCACGTTCCGTGCCCGTACTGGTCCTGGGAGCAGAGATGGTTGCGGTCACTGGGTGATGCATGTCAATTAATGAACCTCAACACCTTGAAGCAGGTTCTGTCTCCATCCACAGACCGGTTAAGTTGCCCACAAGCAGGAGGGGATTGTATGTACAGAGAAAACGAGAAAGTTACCGCTCCTGCAAGATGGGCTGGGGAGACACTTCCCATTGTGTAAGGGACCAGCGAGATGTTTTGATGACATGCGCAAGACGAGTGTTAGGACAGACATCACCCTTCCCTTCCCTGCCCCCAGCAGGACCACTGTTCAAGCAGAGCTAGGGAGCTGGGGGTTCAGATCTAGACAGAAACGCTGCTTCTTGCCTTTCGACCGAATCCTGTTTCCACAGTGTTTTTCTCTCATCTGTCAGTGGTGAATGAAGTTCGGGAAAGGAAGGAGTTCCTGGCAGAGATGGAAGCGCTAGGACAGGGCAAGAAGTATCGAGGGATTGTCCTCACTGAAATCTCACAGGTAGGCGAGGGCCCTGGTGACGCTGACTGTGCAGCGCGTGGAGGGAACCCCCCAGTGTTGGAGACCTTAAAGCAGTCTCCCTCCAGTACCTGCGTGGGAAGGGGCAGAGAGCTGAGCGTTCCCTCGTGGCACAGGACAGGCGTGAATCTGGGGAATGGGGGATAGAGGTTTTCAGCCTTTTTTTTTTTCCATGTCTGTGTGTAACTTAATCAGGGAAACAAAACCTTTCATCCTGAGGTTGGCAAAGGAAGAAAAAAAAAAAGCTGCTGGCGTTGTCCCCGCTCAGCCATTCCCCTTTGTGCTTCACAGAAAATGCGTGAGATGGAGGTCATTGACAAGAAGAGAAGCGAGGAGATGAGAGAGACCACGGTGAAAGATTTCCCTGGTGAGGACAAATCCGATCCCCACAACTAGGCGGAGGGAAAAACACTAGTACAATTTCTTTCCCACTTCTTCTTCCCAGACTCTTGGCATCAGAGTCTCAAGAGCTGGTCTTTGCCCAAAAAAGGGGCAGCCCCACCTGTTGCCTGGAGCCAGAAGGCAGGAGCAGTTTGTACATAAGCAGTAACAGAAGCAAGCTGTTGTAAAATCCTACCCACACCCTGGATCCCTTCTTGCTCAACAATATTAAAGAGGTGAAAACACATGGCAGTGGCTCCCAAAACGTGACAAAGCAGAGCCTCCTTCTGCCTACGAGTGCAGCATCCGACACCAGAACCATCCCTCCTGGCCATCCACCCGGAGGTGGCTTCTCGTGACAGCACGACGCTGGCACGCATGTTGCCACCCACATCTACGACCCGCTCCCGTCCCCCCAAGCCCGACTCTGGGAACGGCTGCGCTGGCAGTCGGCGGGGAGGAAGACGCAGCCGCGTGCTCTTGCGCAAACACCAGCCCTCCCGGCCGCGACCGTGTGCCTCAGCAAACTGCTGGGCAGCCACTCGGGAACACAGCTGCTGCGCTGAGAGGGGATTTCAGCCCAGCACGTGCCACGCTTCGGTGCTGGCTTGCCGGGATTTTTTGGTTCCTGAAAGCGTATGCAGAACAGCCGTCCGGCTCCCGCAGAGCCTGGCAACGGCTGTTTGTTCACCTCGTACGTACGCCCAGCAGAATCACAGATCCATAGAATCACAGAATGGTTTGGGTAGGAAAAGACCATCCAGTTCCACCCCCCCTGCCATGGGCAGGGACACCTTCCACCAGACCAGGCTGCTCCAAGCCACATCCAGCCTGGCGTTGAACACTTCCAGGGATGGGGCATCCACAGCTTCTCTGGGCAACCTGTTCCAGTGCCGCATCACCTCTCTGGGAAGAACTTCTTCCTGACATCCAATCTAAATCTCCCCACTTTCAATTTAAACCCGTTACCCCTTGTCCTGTCACTACAGACCCTTGTAAAAAGTCCCCCCCAGCTTCCTTGTAGCCCCTTCAGGCACTGGAAGGTGCTGTAAGGTCTCCCTGGAGCCTCCTCCAGGCTGAACAAGCACAATTCTCCCAGCCTTTCATCACAGGAGAGGTGCTCCAGCAGGCTGAAGCACGATGCCCCACTATTCCTGAGTAAATCCCAGCATAAAATCCAACTTCCAACTTCCTTAAGATCCCACCATCGCCTTTCTTAGCAATACTCGTCTGCCATTCCCCCAAAGCCAGGCAGCGTGCCCTGTCCCCAGCAGGCGTGCACAAAGGAATCGGAAATCCAAGCCGCCATCGGCTTTTTAATCCAATGTTTTATTTCTGTTGAGGTGGATGGAAGTCACGGAGTTAGTAAAGTATAAATTACAAAACGGACTCCTGATGGGGCATGGGGCCAAGGGGTGTCAGGCTGCTGCAATCCCGATGGCCTCTGGCAACAGTGCTGTGAGAGCAGGCTTTGAAGCGGATTCGTTTCTCCTTGGAGAAGAATTGTGCTTTGGGATCTCCCCTTCCACTGCTCCTCAGCAGCCTGGGGCTGAGCTTGCCCCCTCTCAGCCACGGGGGCCACGCTGGGATCGAGGAGGGGCTCGGGTCCCTCGGATTTTGGGAAAGGAGGATGCCTTTCCAGAATGCTACGCCAGTCACCTTGCAAGGCACTGCTCCGAGAGCGTTTCGGCTAAAGCCTGTGGGGTTTTAGAAGGGGCTGCAGCAGTTTGCCCGGGGCTGGTTCTGTCTAATGAGAAGGCATGAGGAACAGCTGACCAACCAAACACCTGTGAAACTCCTAATTCAGACCGAGCCAACAAGTCAATAAATAACTCCTCGCCTTGGAAGAGAAGGCAGGAAACACAAACAGAAGGAGGGATGGTTGGAAGAACGTCCCCCACCCCCATTCCCTCCTCCATTGTACACGCACGCACACACATGACAAATAAAATAAGGGGGTTGAGGAGTTTTAGGGTGGGTTTGAATTCATCTAGTAAAGGAGGTGTAAAAAAACAACCAGCCAAACCCTGCACGCTTGTAAAGTACACGCAGACGGAGCTGGGTAAAGGTCAGTTGTGACCGTGCCGCCCTCCCCAGCCGCTCCAGGGTGGCACTGGTGAGCAGGGGCACAAGTCCAGTGCCTCTTGCCGGCACTGAGTCAGTCTTGAGCTTTTCCGCCCTTGCCTGGAAAAGGAATGTTCCTCCCTCCCCCCCGAAAGGCAGCAGAGTCAGGGGTGTTCAGCAGCAGGGAGGGGGCAGGATGTCCTGAGTAGGGTGCGCGAGCGACCTCCTCGCAGCCGTATGCCGTCCCCTTGGGCCCTCTCGGTCCCGTGACAGAGCCCACCCAGCCCTGATGCTCGAGGGAGGGGGCAGCTCAAAATAAATAGGGCACCAGTTATTTTTTTGGCTGCGGCTCTAGAGCCTTGTGATGTGAGAGTGTTTTCTTAACATTTTAGTTTAGGCCAGTAAAACCCAAAGAATCCTGATCCTAATGCCAGCGTTTTCTCCTGAAGTTAAAAAATGGATGGGAAGGGGACAAGCGGGGGCAGGCGGGGAGGGACAGGCAGGCCCAGTCCCCTCCTGGCAGAGGTTGGAGGCACGTGGAAGTGTCACAGTTAGAGCGGGAGAGGGGACGGGGTGACGGTTAGTGCAAGTTTTCCCACAAACACCGATCTCCTTGGCTTGCTTCTCAGTAAATAAGAACACACAATGGGGTAACGTATCTGAAAAGCGAACCCATCTTCCCCCCACCTCCTTAGCAAGGCTTCCCGGAGGGGATGGTCAGGCTCCCCCGCAGCCTCGGGAAGGGCAGCGCTTTGGTCAGACTCCCCCACTCTGGGCAGAGGGCTGGCGTCTCCCTGGGGTGGCAGCTCCGTCCGGTAGCCAGGGAGGGAATGGGGGGAGAGGCGAGGGGAGCAGAGAGAGACAAGCCCCTGTTCCTGGTGGGTGTCCCAGCCAGCTGCGGGGAGGCCAGGGCAGTAGGGCAGCACATCCCTCCCACTGCCGGCATTATCCTGCCCTAGCTTTTCTCCTTGGGCGACTTGCTCTTGGAGTCATGCTTGTTGCCCAGCAGCTTAAGCACCTTCATGGGCTTGAATTTGCCTTTCTTCTTGCTCTCGGTCTCCATGTCCTTGTGAAATTCTGGGGTCGCAAAGGGAGGGTGTTACTGCGGGATGCTGATGGTTGTACACCAAGGGCAAGGGCGAGAGTCGCGAATCGAAGCCCTGTCCGCTGAACGCACACTTCTTCCTGTGCTAACAGGGGTGCGCAGCACAACCATGCCCCAGACTTTAATGGGAAAGGCTCCAGAGTCCTCACAGAACACATCCCACCTCCCCTCCTGCACACCATTCCATCTACGGCTCCTGCTGCCCCTCGCTGGGGTCGGCAGTGAAAACATCATGCCAAAAAATCATCCTGATTGTTTCTTACCTTTCCTTTTAATCATGGCTTCCAACATTTTATCCTCCTCCTCTTCTCTGGAAGAGAGAGAGAAAACAGTCAGCAATTCAGCCCTGCAGTCTTGTTTCAGGCTAGAGAACCTCCTGCTTCGAAGCTGCGGAGGGGCAGATCCATCACACTCTCCTGTGAGCATTCACTATCTGCAGGGTAAATTCCACGTGCTGCACGTACTGCCCTGCCTTCCCCACATAGGGCATTCAAAAAGACAAGGATCGGGAAGCCTGGGAAAGACATCAGCAACAGGAACACCCTGGGACATGCCGAGTCAGACTGGCCACACTTTTCCCCTCTCCCCCAGCCCGCCCCGCTCCTCGCTCACCTCTGCCGGTCCTCGTCCAGGCAGTTTACGATGGCGTTTCTCTGCTCAATGATGGTCACCAGCTCTTTCATCAGCACCTTCTCCCTCCCTCGGTCCTCCTCCGTCCAGTCCTTCTCTACCCGGCCAAATCCCAAGGAAAGACAGGCAGTTAAATGGCTGAAGCAGCCCTGAAACCCAGAGCTTTTGGGACAGAGACCCCCTAGCATGATCCCCTGCTACCCTGCCAGGCTGTGGGCCTGCGGTGCCATGTGGGGAGAGCCCTGTGGGTGCCACCCACTAGGGACAACAGGAGCAGGTCCCTGCGCAGGGCTGGGGCATGCAGCCCTAAAGCCAGCCGACTGCACTACAGATCCATCTCTCCCTGCCCAAGACCTGCCAAGATGGGGGGGAGCTGAAGCCCAGGGGGAAAACGGAGGCAACCGCATGCAGCGCGATGCTCTACCCGGCTTGTTGAGAAGGCAACGCAGTTCATACTCCACATCCGACTGCCGCTGCTCCAGGTTCTGCTGCTTGAAGCTGCAAGGGAAGGAGGCGCTGTCAGGAACCACTGCCAGGCTCCAGGGAGGCAGAACGTCATCCCAAGGCACGGGGTGAGCTTGGGAAGAACCACTGAGGTGCTGATCATCCCCTGTATAGCCAAAGGGTGAGGGACCAAGCGCCAGCAGGGACCAGCCCTGACTGCCCAAGGCCTTCCCGGAGGAGATGCTGCAGGGGCTCTGGTGACTTGCAGTGGGTCAAGCTCTGATTGTGTTTGGATACAGTGGTCT
>NW_010235535.1:7332-9091 GCF_000690775.1 Eurypyga helias
AGGCAAGGAAGCTATGCCAGGCTCTCCCCTGGAAGGACCAATTTCAGGAGGGCTGGGACAGGGTTCCCTGCATCGGTGCCTCCCCACACGCCCGCTCACACTTACATGTAGATGAGCTCCGATTCGTGGCGCACCAGCATGTGCTTCTCGTGGATGAGTTTGAACCAGTCCACCAGCAGGCTGTCCTCAGGGCTGTCTGCAAGCAACGGGACAACTCACAGCCATGCCCAGCCCCACAGGATCCCCCCACCCTGCAGCAGGAGGGGCTCTGCAAAGCCATGAGAGGGACACTGGGCTGGAGCCAGCCTGGCTTCAGCCTGTTCCTGAGCCTCAGAGAAACCGAATCTCTTCTCCCACCTACTCTACAGACATGTCCGTGGTATGCCTCGGACTGTTCTTGGAGCCCAGCACAGCCCCCTGTGCTCTTCCAACCCCAGATCCGCAGGGCAGAATTCACCACTCCTCAGCCCTAGGGTCCCATCCTGGCCCCACACCCACCCCACGTACCATTCTCAGCGCTGCGAAGTTTTTCCTCCAAGGCCACCCCACGGTGCTCCAGCTGGTCCAGCTGGTGCTCAATAGCATCCATCTCCCCATAGATGTCTTCCTCGGGGATGTACTGATCCGTCTGCACCTGCCGAACCCCAAGGCAGAGACTTGCATTACCATCGATCCCCAGTTTCCAGGGGTAACCCTGAGGCTGGTCAGCACTAACCGGGGCAAGGGGACAACAGAACACTCCACCTAAGTGTGTATCCGAAATCCCCATCCCACTCTGGAGCAAAGGGTGCTGCCTAGACACCCTCCTCCCCAGCCACAGCCGCAATCCCTACCCATACACGCAGCAGCCGGCTGTGTGTGCACAGCTATGGCGCCGGGGGACAGCAGGGAGTTGGGGTTTCCCCACTGCTCCCAAAGACCCCTTTTACCTTGCGTTTGATCAGGGGGAAGCCGTGACCCGGAGCAGGAGGACGCACTGGCTTGGAGCCCTTGGGAGGTTTCTTTGCGGAGGGGGAAGCGGCAGGTGATGGCTTCCGGTTGAAGGGGTTCTCTTTGCAGGAAGACTGGAGCACGGGGGACAAAAAGAGTTACGTGAGGGCCCGGGAAAGGGAAGGGATATAGCATCCCAGCAGCTGGGACTGAGCAGACAGGGCAGCCCTGGGGTGTATCCTGCCCCATGCCCTCCCAGAGGAGGAACACAGCACCGATCCCCACCAGCGGCCTAGCAAAAAACCGTCCACGCTCTTCTTTGGCACCAGTTCCCCAGCCTAACAAACATGCTGAATTATCTTCCTTCCCGGTCCCCTTCCCGTTTTCTCAGCACACATGACATCCTGCCCCTTCTCTAGCACGTGGGGCAGGCAGAGTTTGAGCAGAGCCACCACCTACCGAGCACATTCCCGAGGCTTGCTTTCGGGGGGGCACACACCAAACCCACCGAAGGGGCAAGCTGGGACGCATGACCCCCACTGTGACCGAGAGATGGGCAGAGAAGAAAAACCCTCTGGTCTGGACGGGAGGAGGGTTATCACCTCACCTTCAGCTGCGGCTTGGGCGAGGAGGGGGTCCTAGGGCTCCCAGCAGCCCCGTCCGAAGCCGAGAGGATGGGTGTAGGGCTGGCCCCAGCGGGAGGTTTGGGGGGCAGCCGGCTGGGGCTGGTATTCAAGCTGCCAGTGGAGACGCTCCTGCTGGGCTGCGGGGTGCCCGGCTGCGCCTCCCCGCTGCAGCTGGCCAGCTCGCCAGAGGAGGGGAAGGAGGA
>NW_010235535.1:9118-16307 GCF_000690775.1 Eurypyga helias
GCCGGGGGAGACGCTGGCCAGTGGCGTGTCAGTGCTAGAGGTCTTGGTGGCTGTCGGCGTGTGGACAGTGGGCTCGGAGGAGCTTTTAGGCACCGAGACCTCATCGGCGTCACCCAGCACCTTGGCTGAACTCTCAGAGTTGATGCTCTCAAGGCTGAGGGCTGGAGATGGGGTGGAGGATGATGGCTCCGAGTGGGACAGCCTGGAGATGGGGTGATGGGCTGCAAAGCAAAGGGAGAGCTCAGGAAGGGGCGAGGGGGCACAGGAGGGAAGGGGAGAGTGGTATGTACTGGGGGTGGTCACGAGTGCAAAGGGAACCAGCGTCTGTGTCTCTGCAGAGAGGACAGATGGGACCCTCCAGAGAAAAGGGTCCTGCCTGCCAGTGCTGTGCTCCCGCGGGTAGAAGGGACATGGCTAACAAGTCCCAGCACAACCATCACTGCTTAAAGGCCTGGCCAGGGTGATGCAGAGACGCCCTGGGAAGGGGGAGCCTCCAAGGGGCTGTGCAGGGTGTGCAGAGGAGAGCTACGGAGGTGGGGAGAAGCTCACCTAGTGGGGAAGCACTGGGAGCTCGCGGAGCTGGCCGCTTCTTCACCTTGGGGCTGCTGGTGGGAGTGATGCCGTACCAGGGGTGAAGAGGCTTGGCAGCAGTCTCATTCTGCTCCTGCTCAGGGGTACTCTTCTGGGCAGCAGCACTCTCCTCTTCCTCCTCATTCTCATCCTCAAAGGGGTTGTATGGTTTGGGCTCTGTGGTGTCAGACCTGCTCTCCTCATTCCGGGCTTTCCCCACCTCTTCCCCATCCTCCTCCTCTGAAGTCCTGCTCGGAGTCTCGTGGCCGCTGCCTGGGGGAGGAGGGGGAGCAGGCTTCTTCTTGGGCTCTCCTTGCACTAAGGCCATCCAGGGCGGGTCCTTGGCTCTCGCAGCAGCTCCAGAACTGGGAGGAGAGAGACAGAGGTGGCAGGGAGCAGAGACAAGCCAGGAAGGTGAGCACAGGAGAGGGACTTAGCCCTCAGGGGAAAGGAGCGATGGAGCAGGACATGTCCCATGCAGAGGCAGCTTTCTCATCCAAGGGTGGCTCTAGCCTTCCCCAGGCACAAAGCGTCTCGTTGGCTGGGGGCAAACCCATGGCCCTGAGGGGATCACAGCCTGCCTGACTCGCCCACTGGGCCCAGAACATTACAGCTTCCATCTGTTACGCAGTGGTAAAGGCTGAGGTTTATGGGCACAGCCCTTCCTCCCTCCCCACAACCATTCCTACACCCAGCTCTGCTCCCCAGGCAGTGCATGGAGGGGGAGTCGAGACCAGATACCTGCCCTCCGCGGTCATGCTTCCTTCCTATGCTCGAGAGGGCCGTCCAAGCGTCCCAGGGACGGACGCCTCCTCGCTAACTCCTGCGGCAGAAAGCCCCTCTGGAGGCACAGCCTGCGGCAAGCCCAAAACCACAGCGCAGGGAATCACTGCTCGTCAGCCACAGGCACCCGCTCCTTGGCTGGTGCGAACGCGGGGTGCTTGTGCAACCTCTGTCCCAAGAGCAGGCAAGAAGGAACCGACACCAGCAGGCTCCGGGGTAAGAGCCCAGGGCATACAAAGGTCGCAGCCGAGCACTCACAAACCCTCCACAGGCAGACAAGCGTCCCCCCCTTTCAGCACCCACCAGCAGGGCCATTTCAGAAGGCACTTGCCATGTGCCACAGAAACGCCCTTCTGAGCCCTCAAACTCTTGACAAACCCTAAAAGACAAAGGCCCTGGGGGGCACGGACAATCCCTGTCAGCCTGGCACCCGTCAGGGGTCACAGCCTACACCCTGCCGAGAGCAGAGGTCGAGGGAGGTGGGAGAGGAGAGCACAACTGAGCCACCCCCGCAGTGCTGCCGCGCTGTGGGGTTTGCGGGTGACCTGCGAACAGAAGGACGTACCGATCGGAGGAGCAGGGTATCCCTCGGGGTTTTGGGATGGGGGGGCTGGGTTCAGGTACCCTACCTAGAAAGACACAGGGTCAGACTGTCACAACACCAAAAGCACATGAAGAAAGAGATTAAATCAACAGAAGGCACCTCTTTGGCATCTCCCTGTGGGAAGCTGGCTATTCCCACTCTCTGAAGACCTCACGGCATCTCTCCCACAATTGGAACAGTCAGTTAACCCCAAACATCCCCTTTCCCTTTTACTCCCCACCCCTGTAGCTGCACCGGGAGGACTGACCTGCCCCTCTGCCCCACACATGAACTGCTCTAGCACTGCCACCTCCCCCCATGCTGCCAGCACCCCGAGAGCTCTGGAGAAATACAAGGGAGAAGGCAGGCATGACACCTAGCAACCCGCTACGGGGGTGGCTGGTAGCTGAAGGCTTGGAGCGTGATCCCGAGGTTTATTTGGAGGCAGAAGAGTCTCAAGCTGCAGAGGAGGAGCAAAGCTAATCTGACCTGCAGCCAACCACCTCGGCTACCGTGGAGGCTAACCCCTGCTACCACCGCACTCTCTTACCGTTCATCACGCCAGGCCCGCACTCGCCGCCCTCGCCCTGGAGAGCAGAGCGGGGCCGGGGGACAGGGTGAGAGGCGGGAGGGGAGAGGGCTGACGCGTCGGTGGCCCTCCTTGGGGCAGGGGTGGGCCGCCCGTCTCTGAGACGGCCGTCCAGGGAGCTGGCTTTGTCCTGGGTGAGCACCGTGGGTTTGCTGGGAAGGGGAGGTCTGGGGGGAGTTTGGGAGATGGGTGCTCCGCTGTCTGCATTGGCGAGGGGCGCAGCTGTCTCTGCTTTGCTGGGCATGCTGTCCTTCTCTGCTGGCCCCTCTGCAGGCACGTGGGTCTCTGCCACACTCTCCAGGGATTCACCATCGTCCCTCCCCACTTCTGCTGCCGCGGGGAGGGCGTCCTCGCCCATGCTGCCAGCCCCAGTTTCAGTTCTCAGCTCTGGCGACCGTCGGTCTGGGCTGGGCCTTCTTTCCGCCTTCCCACTCCCGGCCAATTTACCACGATGCTGCGTGCAGACAAGCGTCCCTGTCTCTGGCCCAGGCCTGTACGACCCCGGGAGCAGCGTGCTGGAGCACTCCTTACACCTGCCAAGGAGAAGAGAGAGGCCCGTGAGATGGGGTCACCGTCCTGCCCTCAAGACAACACACCTGGGAGATCAGGGCCATGGAGTTAGTTCCCACCCCTGCTACTGAATCCTAGCGTGGTCATGGGGAAGTCATCTGGGAAAGGAGAGGAACAGAGAAACGTCACCACACCGCTGTATGAACCCACGGAGAGTTCACAACTCGAATACCGCAGGCATTTGGGTTCCTCCTTCAGCACGGAAAGGATTTAATAGATGTGGAAGGGCAACAGTTGGTATTGGGATACAGCATGGTTTGCAGACCTGGAAAAGTAGAAACCCACAGTTTTCCTGGAAAAGATGCAGCTGGTGGGGGACAGGAAAGAGAGCTACGAGATCACAGGTGGCCCTGAGAGGGGGAGAGGGATCGGCTGCTTGCAGACATGAAGCAGGGAGTATCAGCTGGCATTAGGGAGCAGCTGGTTTGGGAGCAGCTGGCTCAGAACCGGCACAGGGAGGCTACAGGCTGCCTCACGGGGGCCAAGGGTCCAAGAACCATCAGACACATTTGTAGGGGAAAAAATAAAACAAACAAAAAAACCCCCAAACACTAAGCATCAAATAAACCCACACCACTTCCGACTCGGGAAATCCCTATGCTGAGGCTGGAAGAGTACCCTGGAGAGGCAACACATATGCCTAGCCCTGTCCCACGCTCGCCCCCGTGGTGCCGACCGCAGCCCCTGCCAGGGCCAGGGTATTTGGCTAGAAGGACCAGGGAATGACACAGTAGGGCTGTTCTTACACTCGCTCTGCCTTGCCTGCTGAAACTAGGCTAATAGCTTCCCCATCCTTTGCTCTGTGCCACAGCTCCTTGGATCATAATCCAAACTGAGCCTTTGAATCCTTCCTCATGAAGCCCTCCAGGCGCAAGCGTAATACACAGCACTGGAAACCAAGTCAGCCCTTTTCCACCTGGGAAGGGAGGAGGATAGCTGACATGAAAGAGAGCCGAGGGCAAGGGGCCGATCAAGCACTCCCATGGATAACAAGCTTGTTTCTTCTTGTCCGAATACCTGGAGCTCACAGCAACTGGCTGCCCTACGCTGCAAGCAGGTAACTTGGGTGAGGAGTTCTACTCTGGGTGCCCAGTCAACTGGGATTTCCTTTGAAATGTAGAGCAGAAGCATGAGGACACAGGGGCTCTAGAAACAAGGGGTATGATGAAATGAAGAGGTGGCAAGTTCGGACAAAGGGAGAAAGAGGTTTGGTTTGATTTTATCTCTGTGAACCCACAAAAAACATGGCCACGGGACATTCCTGACCAAACAGCACCCATGAATTAGCACTTAAGGAAAAAAAAAAAAAGACAAGAAAAGCATAAGGAGGCAAAACACCCAGGATAAAATTAGAGGGATTTCACTGCTCAGTCTGAAGGGCCATGAACTGTGCCAGGGCAGACACGGCACCTCTCCTATTCCCGGTCCACGAGCAATGCTGCACCTGCACCCCAAAGCTCCTGCTTTTGCCCTAACTGCAGATGGGAAGCTTGACAGGCCCCAGCCCAGCTCCCTTCCTGTGACTCTGTGTCTATGACACATCCTCAGCTGGCTTTGGCAGGAATTGTTTATACAGGTGAGCGAGGCCTCCCGTATCTTCCCAGTGGCTCAACGTTTCTGTCTTCAAATGCCAGCTGCCCACTTGCCAGCCCTTACCCTCTGGCCCACAGGAGGGATCTCATCCCTTCATCATCAGAACAGAGAAAGCAAAGCAAAATGACTTCACAGGTGCTGCAGGTAAGGACTTGCACCCAGGGAGGAACCGCAGAGCTGCTGACATCTACTCCCTCATTCCTCCGTTTGGTAACAGTCTGCAGCTCTCCACACACTCCCCTGAGAGCTCAGCACCGCCCCAGGCAGCGTGGGAGCCTGTGTATCCAGTTGAGGATGTGGAGTGTAGGTGGAAGGAGCTCTGTGGGATGATGTCCTGACTCAGACCTCATCAGAAGGCGATGCTGGGGGTTCTGGGTAGGCAGGTGGTAAAGAGGCAGAGCATCCTGGTTTATGGAGGTGGAAGAAGAACAAGGAACTGGGATCCCAAGTCAGTGAACTGGGAAAGCACAAGAAAGCAGGGGAGGCAGGGAGTTGGGGACACAAGGAGCTAGTCAAATCCCCAGGACAGGGGACTAGCAGGCAAAACGGAACCTCCTCAGTATCATTTTGGGCACTGTCACCAGTGCTCCGTGTTGCCCCAGGACACGGAGGCAGGAAGGCGGACTGCAGCCCTCCAGCGTGCTGAGGGCAGGCAGCTGTGCCGCCTGGCCACGACATACCTGAAGCACTGGCGGTGGTAGAGCTTGCCCTCGGCCAGGTAGCGCTGGACCAGGTGGACGTGCTGCTGGCAGGCGGCACAGGTACTGCTGAGCGTGGTGCGCTGGGACTGCTCCGCCGCCTCCAAGGGGGCATCATCCTAGGACGCAATGCACCGGGAGCTCAGGACAGGGAGGAGCTCAGGGCAGGGGCCACCAGCCACACCCCAGCCCACAGCTCCTCTGGAGCAGCTGTTCCCCATGCAAGGTCCATGGCTGAGTGCTTATGGCACGGCTCAGGGGCTGACCTCAGAGTCCAACAATGCACAGGAACAGCTGCCCCCAAGGCCCAGCACCCGCAGGCTGCCTCTTCCCAAATTAGAAGGGGCCACTCCAAAAGGTGCCTTGCCCCTGTCTAGAGGCAGGGCTGAAATGAGAGTGTGGAAGGGTGTCATCTAAACCCCACACAACAGGCACCTGCAAGGGGAACCCCCCCGACTTTGGAAAATGTGCCATCCCAGACATCTGCTAAAACCTGAAATAAAAGTCCAAGAAAGCAAGAGGCATCTTTTTCTGCTCTTCTAATCCCATATTCCTGCTCCTTCCTCATCTGCAGGGTTATCCTCCCATAGGAAGGAGGGTGTTTGTGCCCTGGGTGGCTCAAGGAAACATCTGGTACCAATCCCCTCCCCCAACCACTTGCCTCATGGACAAATTTCAATCCACAGACTCCTAGAGAGAAACCACTCCCTCAGGTGGGTCCTCCAAGACACCAAAATCCCAAACACCACTCCTACCCCAAAACACACAGCTCCCTGCACAGATCCGTCCTGCTGAGACAGGCTCTCTCCCGACTCCTCACTGGCAGCGCAGGCAGTAGCGCTGTCTCTGGCTGGCTTTGAATGAAGAAATCAGGTACCTGTGGTGCCGGGGGAGCCTCGACTGCAGCCACGGGCTTCTTGTGGGAGAGCAGAGGAGGTGAGGAGGCAGCAGCTGGGCGCTTCATAGGCGGAGGGACTCTGGCTGGAGGCAGAAGGCAAGGAGGATCAGGCACCAGAGGAGCGGTGACTCACGCCACCCATGTGGGGGAAGGGGAGGGGAAAAAAATAAAATCATCCAGCCTTGTGACACAGGACGGGACTTGCCGCTCCCGACACTTCAGTGCCTATTTTAGGGGGAAGAGACAAACACAATCTAATAATGGGTCAGCTGCGAGGCTGCCAGAGAGCCTGGCCCTGCTGAGGATCCCCTTCCGTGGCCCAGGGACACCAGCCTCTCACTGTGATTTGATTTATTCATCAAATGCTGCTTGACTTCCTTGTAAGCAACTCCCTAAGCAATGCTTAAAACCCAGAGCACCCCCGGCAGCTGCTGATGCATTGTCATGACCCACTGGCCCCAGGGCTTCCAGGCTGTCAGCAGGTCTGCGAGGCATCCCCCGCCTGTCAGGGCTGGCACTCACACACCAATCCCCAGCGTGAGTCCCTGGATGGGAGGCCACATCCCTGGAGAAATGCACGGGCATGGGATTTATGTGAAGCTGTGGCTAGGGAGCAGAGCAGAGACCTAGAGCCCTCGTCTCCATGCAGGACGGATGCCCTGGAAGAGCTGTCTCAGAGCAGCACTCAGCTCGGGCTGCAGTTGCAAGGACAGATGAGCTGATTTGAGACACTCCACCCTGGCACTCTCGCCCTCTCCTCCAGCCGCTTTACACCTACCGATGCGATAAAAATTGTCTGCCGTAGGCAGGTGGGGTATCTGGCTTTCTCCCATGTCCGTGGGTTAAAGCAGATCACAAAGGGGGCTGATGAGCAGCAGGGGTGGCCCAACCTGAGCGGCAGGAAT
>NW_010235535.1:16366-24811 GCF_000690775.1 Eurypyga helias
AATGCAGAGGGAGGAGAAACAAGGCATTCCTCTTTCCGGAGCCTGAGCTGTTAAAAACGCTCCACACCCAGTTCCAAGCCTTCCTCACCGGCACCAGCAAGATCCAAGAGAGGCAGGTACTACCCCCTGCTCTCCCCTTCCCCACGAACACACACGGCTCCCATTTGCCACTGGAAGGAGGAAGCACAGGTACCGCTGCGTTTCCTGTACTCAAGTGGGGGACAGACTGGAAGCCAGAGGGGTGGGAGGACACTCACCTTGGCTGGGGCTGTTGAAATGGTTGTAATACTGAGACACGTAAGTCATGATGCTGAGGCAGTCGGGGACTTTCATGGAGACCATGTCATTGGGATCTAGCAGGGCTGGGATGCCCAGCTCCCGCTCTGCCAATTCAAAGGCCTGCAGGAACAGCAGAGACAGACAGTGAGGAGAGAAAAGTGATGCTCTCTGAAAAATAACAGAGAAATAAAGTTGGAAAGGGGCTAGGGAAGGTTAAGTAGTAGGCCCATGGCATCCCTGACTGACAGAGGGTCCCAGACATGCTGCTTGAATGGAAAGGTGGCATCAGAAGCAAGGGAACTTGCTGCTGCAGCTGCCTGTGCCCCTGCAACTCCCACCGAGGGGTTGTGGCATTCGGCTGCTGCACTGGGAGAGGGAGGGTAACTCTCAGGAGGTCTAGGTTTCCACTGGAAAAAGAAACAGTGTTTTTCCAACCCATGAAACGGACACACCACCACTGCCTTCACGCGAGGGCCCGGCACCGAGGAGGGCCACGGGCTGGCAGATAATTCCAGTGACACAGCCAAACACCAGCTTTATTGAGCAGTGGCCCTGACCACCCCAAAAGCTCATCCCACAGAAACACTGACCCTGCCCACCCTTTCATGCTCTGAGGTGCCATATCCCCTCCTACCGTTAACACAGCCACCCCTGCTCAACAGCCTGCCAGGAACAAGCCACTTCAGTGCTTTCCTGTGCCTCAGTGAGAAGGAATGACAAGGACACTGGGATAAGAAGCACGTAGTTCCTACAACTGCACACATGACTACTTGAAAGGAAGGAGCAAAGGAAGGAGATAGCTGTCTGAGACCCTCCCACTCCATGGTGTATGTGGAACACTGGCTATACACCGGCCATCCCGCTGTGGTGCCGAGGGCAGCATACCCACGGCGATCCCCAAGGCAAGACTGTGACAGGGACTGAAGAGAAAGCGAGGGGATGGGACTGGTGTGGGCACTGAACAGCGAGGTACCAGGTACAGGGTGTGGGTAAAGACCGAAGGTGCTCTGGGGCACAAGATGCTGTGCAGGGTGTGGGGTCTAAAGAAAAGGAATTAAGAAATAAATGAAAACGTGTATTTGCAGTAATCATGGGTGTGAAATGCCAACTCTGGACATCAGCTCTGCTCAGCCTGGCTTTAAGCCAGGTCTCTGGACTGAGCCTTGCTGCTCGCAAGACTGCAAGCAGCAGGGAGCAATGACAGACCCCAGTTTAGGCAAGAAATCTGTTGCATGCGTCTCGACTGGGAAAAGATAGCTGCTAATGGCTGAAAGGGCCAACTCGTCTAGAAAGGGCAGGACCCAGCTGGAAAGCCCTAATCCCAGAAACTCTACACAACTTGTCTTGGGAAGGTGGACATGGAAGGCCCATGTCTCTCCACAGACTATCAGATGGAGCCTGTGGCAATTAATCTTTCGCTCTGCAAAATAACAAGGCTATTATGGTGTTGGTCATCTTCCCATTCTCCACTGCCTGCTTCTGCTGCTGGCTCTAGCTGTTCCAGGCAGGAGGGGAACGTTGCAGACCAGCCAAAGCCCAGCACCTCTGTTTATGCCTGGAGTAAAACTAGCTTCCCGCTTCCACTGCCTGCAAGTCTGGAACAGCTGAGGTCAAGAAGACGCTGCACCATTTTAATCTCCACCTGAGATGTTGTCTTGGCAACAATCAGGATAACAATCTTATCTTCTCTTCGGCCCAGGCTGGAAGCTGATATTTCAGATTCCTTTATGCTTCCAGAGAAGCTCCTGCCTGTTACTTACACATTTTTCTCACTCCTTCACCACCGTCACGAAGCCCTCCCACACTATGTGACCTCCATAAAAATCATTCCAATGCCCCTTCTTCCTTTTGTGTACGGCATACAGGGGACTTACCAAGCGGTTATTCTCATAGACATCATCCTTGGAGAGGGAATCAAAGTCTCTGAAATGAAAGAGCACAAGAGAAGCCACATGAGATGCAGAAGAAGAATGCCCCAGTGCCACCACACACGCAAGGTTTTCAGGACAGCCAACCTTCCTGGGGCATTATAACAACTCAACAAACAAGACCCCAGATAAACAAGACCTTGGCAAACCAGATTTCAGGTTGTAAAGGAACAAAGAAACCAAAGGGAAATTCCAATTAAAAAAAGAAAGCAAGTCCCAAAGGGCTGGTGGACAGGAAATTAAAATGTCATACTTGTCTCTCGTTACCTGCTTGTTCTATCCTTGTGGTTGAAGGCTACAGGAATCCCAGGGCCATATTCTGAAAAGCACCACACACTGGGCCAAAAGGTACACGTCACCCCAAACTTGCCCCTACAAGGCCACCAGCACAACACTGGGAGATGGACAGGGAAGCAGATCCCCCACCTCAAGAGAAAGAGCCACCTGTGCTAGATCTCTCTCTCCTACCAGCATCCTTAGACAAACCCTCCCTACACCACCTCAGGGGATTTGAGGTCACCCCAGGATTTGGGGTGACACAGAAGGTCTTAAACTGCAGTTGTCCTCACTTGCCCCCAACACTGGCAGTACACAGCAAACCGTCCTTGGCCAAAGCAGGTAGGCAAGGTGTTCAGGGCCCAGAGGGGAGCCCCAGCAGTTCCCAACCCAAACACACTGTGGCATTTCACTTGTCCCCCTGGATCATAGAATCACAGAATGGTTGGGGTTGGAAGGGACCTTAAAGATCACCCAGCTCCACCCCCCTGCCATGGGCAGGGACACCTTCCACTAGGGCAGGTTGCTCAAAGCCTCCTCCAGCCTGGCCTTGAACACTTCCAGGGATGGGGCATCCACAGCTTCTCTGGGCAACCTGTTCCAGTGCCTCACCACCCTCTGTGGGAAGAATTCCTTCCTGATAGCCAATCTAAACCTCCCCACTTTCAATTTAAACCCGTTACCCCTTGGCCTGTCACTACAGGCCCTTGTAAAAAGCCCCCCCAGCTTCCTTGTAGCCCCTTCAGGTACTGGAAGGTGCTGTAAGGTCTCCCGGGAGCCTTCTCTTCTCCAGGCTGAACAAGCCCAACTCTCTCAGCCTGTCCCCATAGCAGAGGGGCTCCAGCCCTCGGAGCATCCTCGTGGCCTCCTCTGGACTCACTCCAACAGGTCCATGTCCTTCTGATGTTGGGGACCCCAGAGCTGGATGCAGAACTCCAGGTGGGGTCTCACGAGAGCAGAGGGGGAGAATCCCCTCCCTCGGCCTGTTGCCCACACTGCTCTGGATACAGTTGGCTTTCTGGGCTGCCAGCGCACACTGCAGGGTCACGTCCAGCCCCTCTGGGGGACCGAATCAGCTCAGTCACAGGGAGTGACTAGCTGCCTTCATCACAGAAGCAGAGCGTAGAGGGCTAAAGTGGTCCTCAGGTTTTCAGTAGACGGTGAGAAACACAGGAAGGAGGCAGCTACGCCGTTTGCATATGTGCGTGGGTATGATGTGTGAAAACAGCATTACGCTAACCCCCTTCCTGACGAGGATCTCAGCTGTGTTACCAAAAAAACCCACATGCAGCAGCTCAGTGTGCCTGAAAGCTGGATGCACAGGGGAGGATGCAGCCTGGAGAGGTTCAGGCTCTGGGCAAAGCCACCCCAAGAGGCCAGGGAGAGGTGCCAAAACCTGGGAGACCGACCCAGAAAGACAGTTCAGATCAGAGGAGGGGCGCGTCCCCCCAACCCCAAAGGTGTCGCTCAGGAATCAGGCGAGACGGCGAACCCTCGCCCGTGCGCCCACGGAGAGAGGCCGCGGGAGCCTCCCTTCCTCCATCCCCCTTCGGATTTTATTGCCTTTTCCTGTAACGCCAACCCAACCCGCCCCGGCGCCGCACCGCAGGCCACCCCGGCCCCCGCTCGAAGCCGCTCGCGCGCCTTTCCCCATGCCGCAGAGGAAGGCCGTGATGAGCTCAGGAAGGTTTTCCCAGCTGCCTGCGCCACCATAAAATCCCATTTCCTCCGTTCAAAAGCAGGAGGCTGGCGGTGCCGTTTCCTCCCAGACAAACGAAACGGCTCGCTGCGGTGGGAGGACGCAGGCAGGAGATGGGCTGGATGCTCAGCGCCGTGCGGAGCACCTTTCTGACGGCACACGCAGAGACACGCACAGGACTCGGCCTGTTCGAACCGCAGCTTCTCCTTCCCTGCACGCTGGCGAGGAAGGGCTCCAGCCACAGCCTTTGCTCTGATGTGAAGGCTGGTGCCTTTTTTGTATTTATGACTAGTTGCCACTGGGAGATGTTTTTTCCCTAACCTCTTTTTCTTTTTTTTCCTAGAAAACCCCTTTAACCTTGCTGTATTTTTTTTTTTCCTTTTAAAGAAAATACCTGTTTGGGAACACAGGAGAAGCGATGACAGCAAAGTTATGTATCAACCTCCCTCTAAACACTCATGACCTTCATTTTGAATGCCCTCGCTTTCAGGATATGGGAGTGGTGCCGCTGGAAGCTCGAAGACTCCTTGGTGGCCGGGGCTGGGATAGTAGTTTTTGGACAGACAAAACATCATGCCCATCCCACTCTGCCCCAGCGAACCAAAGCCATTTTAATAAACCAAGGCAAACCTGTCTTGGAAAGGGGATGCCAGCAGGGAGGACGTGAAGCTCAAGAGGTAACGGGGGATAACCAAGGGAATACAAGGAGCTTTTTTTCAACTAACGCAGGATCGCAGACTCTCAGCTTTTACCCAAGACATTGAAGTCCATTAATACGAGGCCCTGGGGACCATAGTTCATTCAATTCCTCTCCATTGCGTTTTCCAGCTCCCTCTCTGAACAAGCCAAGCGGGAGGACCACACCGATCTCCGTCACTCCTGATGTGAGCACTCCCAAGGGCCGCTCCGTTGTGCAGCATCCCCATGGCTCCTCAGAGCACAGCCTCTCAGGCGTGGGGGAAAGTCACCCCAGACATACCCCCTTCCCCTCTAAACTGCCTCCTCTGCAGAAAGACCAGAACTTGCCATCCCGCAGCTCCGTGACAAGTGGCTACACGTCTCAACACTTCCTCGCCCTGATCTCAGCGGCCGTTCATCCCGCTCAGGCTCCGCTCCTGACAACACACCAGCCCAAGGGATCGGATGTAAGAATAGGCAAGACTCTGGATTTCCCAGTCGAACAACTGTCTTGACTCAGCAAACCCCAACGTCGCAGCATATCCTGGAGTAGTATTTCCATGCAAATAACATCCCAAGCGCTTACCTAATTAGATACATACAGAGCCACTAAGCACTCTGGGGTTTAGGGCAGCTGCCAGGGAGCACAGCACACCCAGGGAAGGGGGAAGGGTGTGCTGTACAGCTAAACCCAGAGCAAATTCCTGGATTCCTCAAACATAAATCATAGGCATTTTTAACGGCAGCACCACATAATAAGCCCTTCAGCTTTCCAGGTCCTGTTAGAGAAATGCAGGCAGCACATGGGAAGGAACAAACGATATTTGTCATCCTGCCTGTAGCCAAACCCACAGCTCTGGAGACAAAACCTTTCCTAGCGTACAGCTCGACTCCCGTTTTCCCCGAACCAACACCTCTCGGCACTCAAAAGGCGTGTGCCACGCTCTCGTATTCTTCTCGCCTCTGAATGCCAAGGACCTCCCTTGAGCTCTGGGGAGGCTGCACAGCTTGGGACGCTGAAAGACGCTCTTTGCTTCACTAAGCTGCGGCAAATGCCTTGTAAACACTAATTTCGTGCTTTAGATTTCTAGAGCGCTGAGTAAACAAACCCATTAATCCCCATGGTCCACTGTCAAGTTGGCCTGGACGCTTCCAGCTTAACTGACAAGGGAAAAGAAGAGATTAAACGTCTCGGCCTGAGATCACACAGCCAGCAGTGCAGGCAGGGGCTGAATCCAGGTTTCCCGGCTGGGAGAGCGAGGCAGTGACACCAAGCGTGGTGCATACGGCAGCCGAGCTAGGGCCAGGGGCTTCCAGCCTCGGGATGAAACAGCAAGGTCTCGCGGGCACGCGCCCCGTCTGCAGTGGGAAGCTGGAGACACCTTCGGCAACAATCAGCGGATACTGAGCACTTCCACCTTTGGTTGCTTCTTTCTGTAAAACACCTCTGGTGTTTCCAAGCATCCCGCAGAAGTGGCTCTGAAGCTCTCCAGGGAAGCATCTCACTGATGTCGCCTACCTCATCCCAAGGGGACTGGGCTCGAAACAGGGGTCACACGGAAAACTATCCCCAGTCTCATTTATCCGAATGGCCTCTCCTTCCTTTCACAACAGCCTGTTCCCCAGGGTGTCACCTACCAGCACGACAGAGGTGTGTCCAGGCAGGGTCAGACAGCCGGGACAAACCAACAGCCACCACGGCTGCCGAAGAAAGCCCAGAGGATCACAGTGCCAGAGGAGCGGTATCGCGAGGGTACACGGGAGAGTCCCAGCCCAGCTCTTGGATGGGAGTGCTCGCTCCTTCCCTCTGTGACCCAAGGGGAAGCAGCTGAGTGGAGGATCTCCAGCCTTTGGGGAGCAGCACAGCCGTCTCCTGTGGGCCAGGAGAGCCCAGCACAAAGGAAAACCACGCAAGGTCAGAAACGTACTTGCAGATCCCTGCCAAGTCCCATTAACGGGATGACTTTAGAAGACAAGAAAGGCGACTACTCTTCCTCCACCATCAGATTTACTGCCTTTGATCCAATCTTCCCACTTCCAAATCGGGACAGGCTGAAGAAGCTGGAATCAGATGAAATGAAGCTACTCTCCTGACCACCCTCTGAAAATCCTTCTACAGCATGCCATGTCCTTGTAAGGCCCTGGGCTTTGTCTCCAATACAGCTCGTGCAGAGGGACCGTGAAGCATTTAGTTAGGACATCTGCCAGGAGCAGATTTAAGCCCGCTGACAACTTAAGAGCAGCGTCTGCTGCTTAGTGGGATGGTAAATATGGTTAATGGGAAACAATCAGGTGGTTTTAGTGGCGTTTATCATAAGCTTTTGCTGAACCTCTACTTTTCAGTTCCCAGTTACTGTGCCACTCACAAAAAACAACCCAAAAACAACCCAAACTTCAGAAACAGAGAAACTGCAAGTGTTCCCATCCTTAATTTGCCTCTTCTCCTCCAGCAGCCTTGAAGCTGGGAGCATTTTCAGAGGCTTTATCCTAGCTGGTCAGAGCGAGCCATACCACGGGGGGCTGCCAGGACACAAGAACGCTCAAGACCCAGAGCAATGCAAAGCTATCGTATGTCTTGGCTCTTGGTGGTTCCCGAATCCCATGCTAAGGGTTTCCTGGCAGCCACCTGAAACACATCAGGCAGCAGTTTGGTTTCCTGCCCACCTGTTCAGCCTCTGCTTGTAAGAACAGGAGCCTGTTTTGCCCTCTCATGGGCGCTGCACCTCCACAGCAGTATCACTGTCAAGCCTCTGCCTGCTAGAGACGGACTTTTTTGTTATTGTCATGACAAAAGGCCATCCCAGGGCCAGCTCAATAAAGAGGATTTGGTCGATCAGGTAACCTCAGAGGAAGAACAACCAGCTCTGGAGCAGAATGTGACAGGGGATGCTTCGCTGACAGGCGAGGAGCCACATGATGCTGACCTGCACTGCAAGGGCTGCCAAAGATTAGAGCAGAGATTCCCAGGAGTGCCGGGGCAGGCACGCAGGTCAGGGCAGATTCCTTCCAGCTGCTCAGCCAGTTTCTCCAGCCTGACACCGTGCCCCCAAGCAATCCCAAATTCACCAGCTGCCTCTTGAAAGTTACATTTCCACTCAGAGTCCTCCTGCGAAAGTGAGGCTGATGAGGAAACTCAACTCCAAGCCACTTGCCGGGGCAGGCCAGCACGGATTGATATCCCTGCTGGCATTCAGTATCTCCTGCTTCCATTGCAGCAACCACGGCAAGCAAGCTGGGTGCAAATGCACAAAGCGAGCAGGTCCAGGGCTCTACATGTTTCAGAGCAGCTGCCTTCGGAATGTCACTGTGGCAGGCAGGCCTCTGGTCCTCGGGAAGCTGGAATACCCACCTCCCACAGAGGCGAAACACCCCCCTGCCCAGCTGGCCCTGAGAGGCACCGCTCTCAGTGGGGTGTAGGGCAGGACCAGCATGCTAGCTCGAGGCTGGACCTACCCCACCTCCACGTTCTCCTCGGCCTTAAGCCACACAACTCCTGCTGCTCCTGACCTTGACGGGTCTCCAAGCCCCGGTCAGAGTGTCACCCATCGAAACACAGCATCCCTCATCCCAAAAGGCCCCAGAGCC
>NW_010235536.1:0-277 GCF_000690775.1 Eurypyga helias
CACCTCGCCCCGGGTCGGCCGCCTCGGGCAGCAGCAGGCAGGCCGCGGGCCTTGGGCGAAGATGTCCCGCCGTCGTCGTGTTCCAGCTCAGGCAGCGCTTCAAACAGAACGCGCCCTGCCAGCAGGCAGGCGGCTGAAGAGGAGCCTGCGCTTGGCAAATTCTGCCCCAAACGATCTCTCCACTCCGCCATTGATGCAGGCAGGCCTCTTGCTGCCGGGAAGAGTGCCGCAAGGGCACGTCTCTTCCTCTAGCCGGGGAAGGCGCCGGCTGGCGGGG
>NW_010235536.1:535-827 GCF_000690775.1 Eurypyga helias
GGTTCCTGAAGCGAGCCTGCCGTAGTGCTGCAAGAAGCGCTAGGCAGCCCGTGCACCTGCAGCGTGTGACGGGCACAATCTGAGCTGAGAAATGGGCGAAAGGCTGGGTAAACAGGCCAGTTTCAAAAGCAAAGGAGCACCTGGCTAGTGCTGGGTGGCAGGGAGAGGTTCCCTAACGCCTCTCTGCACAGGGCTTTGTCCGAGGTGCCCTGCCACTTCTCTGCACCACTTCGTGGGACCCCCAAGCTGACAGTACTTGACACCATGATGTCTGAGGCCCTCCAGCTTGCAA
>NW_010235536.1:878-13243 GCF_000690775.1 Eurypyga helias
TGTCAACAATATAGATGCCACTACCAAAACAGCTCCCCAGTGGCCTTTGCCCACAGAGAAGGCATTGCTAACGGGTTAACAACAAAGGTAGAGAGCTCTGGCAGGGGTCTCGACCTCCTAGAGGTCTGTGTCATGCAGGTAGGCCAGTGATTCTATGATGTTAAATGTAAGAGGGAGAGAATGGGACTGATCTGTTATTAAATAAATAAACCAAAACTTGATCTGTCTCACCAAAGAAAGTGTTTTCAGAGAATTGCTACAAGAGGAAGATAACAGCTGGGTCACTAGTCTTTTAAGTGCAGGCAGTCAGGGCCTATGACAGGATATTCTGGGTTAGCTTCAACAGGGCGGTGAAAGCAGCAGGCTACCATCCTGATGCACAAATAACCAATGCTTGGATACCATTCCCCTGGTTTCTTTCGCCCATCCTAAGAGGTGCCTGTGTTTCTGCTGTCAGATATGCATGCAACCATTTAATTCTTGCTCGACATTTCTCTCAGCTCAAATCTAGGGGATTTCATGAAAGGTTTTGAATTGCCATAGCTTGTTACTGCATCTGGACGCAGTCCTGCTTGCTTTCTCCCCCTGCTTCTTGTGTCTTCTACCTCTGCCTGTTCTGTGCGGCACCAGCAGTCACACAACCATGCGGCAACGGGATGGGACCATGCCTTTTGGCAGCAGTGACGGGTTATGCGCATTTGAAGTCCCCTTTAAACGGCAGCATTGGAAGTGAGATAAAAGGTAAATGTCTGGCAAAGTCTGTCCTCATAAAATGATGCTTTTTTAAGAAGAACCAAAGTAGTTAATTCACCACATATTTTGCCTGCCAGCTCCAAGATGGGAGATGCCTCTTTGATGTAGCTGTTTCTCTTGCCAATAAAATAGCACTGCCAGGAGGACACAATATCAGCAAGAAGCAAAACCAGCAGCCAGAAGAGTATACAAATGGAAAAATAGAGAACCCAAAGTCAAGAAGCTTATGAACTGATCTTGATTATTGCTCCTCAGTTTGTCGTAATCTGTCTGTGGGAGCTCATTTTTGCTTGGGCTTTCAAATGTCAGGAAGTTACTACTACTACAGGTGATCCATTCTCAATCTGCAAGCAACAGTAAAGATCATAAGAATTACAGCTTGAAATCGAGAGGCACAAATTCTACATTCAAGACTTAATATAGGTAACAAGGTAGCAAGTCATATGAGTGCCCTACTTTGCCAGAGCTGCCTGCTTTATGACGCCAAATACACAGGATTTCTTGTTACACATCTGAAACAATTTCTTAAGTGCAGCAATTAATTTCTTTCTGCTTTTAAATTTACAGCTACAATGAAATACCTTGATTCCCTTTTCATTAGATAAAAACCCTAGTTAATAAGGAATCAATTGCCAAGGCTTAAAAAAAAAAGAACTTCACCACAGAAACATTAAAGATCTAAATGGAATATGTAAATAGTGCCTATCAAAATAGGCTGGCTACAATTAGGCCTGAATGTATTTGTAGCTGGCTCCTTTCATGTCCTTCACCGGAGTCCACAGAAGCTGTTCCCACAATGTAACCCTTTGTGGCCTATCTGCTCTTTTCTCTTTCAAGGACAGGGGCAATCTGCTTCCTCCGAGGCCAGCTGTGCTTGGGATGAAGCGTGCTCTCTTCATTCCTCACGGACTTCAAACCAGCACAGCTCCTGAACTGTGACAGTGGATTCAGCTCTGTGTCTCATAAAACCGTGTTTGGTTTGATTATTAAAACTCATTACATAATTTGTTTTCAACCAATTCCTTGCATTTATGGAGATATTTCTCACCTCAGAAGAGCTCATTGAAGCGGTCAGCCAAGGCAACCAACTAAACTGAACATACTGAAAATCAAAAGCAGACCAGCTTTACTCCAGCCCGTCTCTTAGGTGGATTCGGTTTAACTCCCATGCCCTGTGCTTCATACCCTGAAGGTAAAGCTGTGTGAGATTCTGCTGTGAGCAAAGCTTAGCAGTCACATTGTTCCCAGAGTGGTGCATGGTTTCTACAAGGTATTTTTTTCTCTGATTTTAAAAGCAAACTCCTTTAAGCAAGCATGTTTTATTCTTTGTGTGTAGGGACAGAACACCCCCTCCAACTACTTGTTTCTTTCTGCCAGCTGTTATGTCAGCAGTGAATGGAAACTGGCATAATATCCACATCATTGGGTGAAACAGAAGTGTTTTACCTCAGCATCTGTGCAATCAGGCCATACATCTCAAGGATGCATACTGTGTGTCGATAACATTGTCTTGAAAGTCAGTATGGCTACATCCTAAGACGGCTAAATCCGATCCTGATGTTTGCATCTTCTGCCATCTCCTGCATGGAATTCCTTCTGGCTTCCTGTACAGTGTCCTTGGGCAGCCCAGAAAGGTGGCTTTGGAGAAAGCAGGTTATTCTCTCTGTAACGGTTAGAGACCTTTCACTCTGAAGGCCCCCTGACGCCTGTGGGTGTAAACTTATATGCAAAGTCAGGGAGATTAATTCAAAGTACGGCCTCTGATCTAAAGCACGTGTCAGTTTTTAACATACATAAATAACTGCTGTGGCTGTCGAAAACTGCCCAAGACAGATCTAGTTACTTGAAATATTTCTTACGGCTGCACAGACTAGTACTTGTTGGAGGGGAGGTGGAGGAAGGATAGGTACGTGACATGAGAATGCCAAGCCATATGTTTAATACCACGTGCCCTCTAAGGCCAGGGATTTCGATCCCCGTACTTTCCAATTCCCTTTATCTTTTCTCTAATACCAGGAGTGGTGTTCAACTTCCTGAAACCCTCATTTTGCATGAAGTGAAAACAAAATGACAGTAGAAGTGACAGAGCGTATTTTACTATTATTTCTGATTACACAGAAGTAGCAAGTCAGAGAAAACTTACTGGGAGACTGAAGTTAGAAGTAGTCTTTTTTCTGTGTCAATTTGCCTCTGTCAGCAAAGCCTGCAGAGAGAACAAATCCTGTTAGAATTCACAGTGCTTGTTTAATTGGACATTTGTGATTATGCCAAGAGTTTATTCTGGTGGGAATATGTGTGGGGTGCCCTTTTTCATATGGCAATTCAGTGCTGCAGGGTTACAAAATGAATACATTTGTGTGGGTGATTTTATAGCTCATACAGCATAATGTGCCAACATTTATCAAGTTACATTTAGTGTCGCAATCTAGTTAAAGAGAGGCAGCTCTTAGTGCAGAGTCTGTAAGGAGGAAAAAGTCACTCCCGTAATCTCTTCAAAGTCTAACACGATTAAGAGACTGACCCTTCTCACACCAGGCTTAAGTATCAAAATCTAATTAGAATCTCGTTACTAACCATATGTCCACAGTCAAACCCTGGGTACTACACCTTGCCTCTCAGTATTTTTAGGGAAACTCAATAATGTCCTTAAATAGGGCATATAGTGGCAAATTTTCTAAGAAGCGGAGAAGGCAAAATATTTAGAAGTCAATAGTCCTACAGATAAAAGGTTTAGAGGAAAATGTCTACATATTTTAGCAAAGTCAACCTTCTCCTGACGCTGACATTTCTTCTGCTGCAAGGTGAATCTCACAGGTACCCAAAGTGGCCAAGAAATCGATCTCACCTTTCTAACTAATGAATTAGACATGCTTTGACCCTGTAGGTCCAAGTCATTTTTTATACTGGCATCATCAAAAAAACCCATGTCAAACGTTCATAAAGAGTCTCAAACCTGCTGCGTTAGGGTACCTAGCCTGTGACGTCTATAAATTTCTTGGGGATAGTACAGCCCACAGTTGTTGTTGAACTCCTCAGGAAAAAAGACTTGGATGTCATCATGCAAGTCTGTGCCAATTTTTCAGTTAAATTTTGGAGTTTAAAATGAATGACTGATGTTCAGTTTAAAATAAAAAATTACTACAAATGCAATACTGTGAGTCTGAGTTACTGGATTAAAACGGAATTTGGATGAAATTTTGCAGGCAGAGGGCACCTCCACACGTTACACATACCACAAATAAATCAAGAAACCAAACCTTAACTAGGTCCAGGTTCTGCTAAGCCAAAGGAAGAGGCTAGAGATTTTCCTGTGTTGAACTCCCCTCCTCATCAGAACTGCATGTGAAAACATTATTTACTAGCACAAATACACAGTTCTTCATACTGTTTGGTTTACCACTGAAAATCAAACAGACAGTAGCATCATAAAAATCCAGCTTCTATTTCAGTCAGCAGGTCCTATAGTCCTGTGGTCAAATTTCAAAGGGCCAGGTAAAACATGCTAGGTTTAGTGTCTTCTTTATTGCCATAGCAAGAATCTGAAATAAAACTCATCTTCATTGACGCCTGATGATGGACCCTGAGAGGCATTTCATGCAATGCGTGTGGTGTCCACGACTAAGGCTGTTCCTGATTCCTAGCTCATATTGAGTACTGTGGTCTTCTGGAGGAATGAAGAGCAAGCTGTTGGCAAAGGTGCAGCTGGATTCTTGGAGCAGCTGTACTCTCTCTATGACTGTCTGTTATTTCTCTCTTACAGAAGACTAGTAAGACTACTTACCTTCCCTAGTTTAACATTTGCAAACTTATATTAAGATTGCTTTCAAGCAAGTAGAGAGTACACTGCTTACTTGCCCTCTCCAGCAACATGTCCCTAGAAGTTCCAGAGACTGCTCATTGATGAGCCTTTCAGCGTAAATGAGACTTGTGTCAATAGGTGAATGGTCTGTCTAAGAAGAACTGATTAAATGTCAGAAGGACGTCTCTGATGTGGTACATTATCTCAAGTAGCCTAGTTCTTACATCTTCAGTGGTTATGGGAGCAAAAGTCTGCAACAAGAGTTATTATCAACAGTCTACTAGGAGAGATAACCTTGACTGTGGACAAATCCTCCTTTCTGGAGTTCACATTGGGGACCAGTGACTCTCAATAGTCAAGGACCCACAGACTACAACAGAAATAGGGCATAGCTATTCAAACTCTGGCCTGCAGTAATGTTCTTGAAATGGTGCTAAAGATATCCTTATGAAACCTAAGGTTTGTCTGCACTCTTATAAAAAGTCCAGAAGGGTGAAGAAAGGAGCTAATATCTTCCCTAGCATTGAAAGATATAGATGGTTACAGTTACTCTGAAATGTCCTGTTTCTAGAACTGGTCCCATCTGATAACTTCCAGGTTGTCACCTCTCAATGACAGCTAACTGACCCAGAGTCTGCCTCGCTTTCTACTTTTTTCAAAACTGATGCTAGTTTTACCTGTGTGTGTGGAGGAGGAGTGTGATCTCTTTTGCTGTCACCTGCTTTTCTAGACAAGCTAGAGCTTGTCTTCTTTTTGTTTCTACGAGAGGAGGTCAGCAAGACATGGACAGTAATTGCTGCTCTGGAAAAAGGCAATTCAGTTAGAACTGTCTCTTTGTTTAGTCTCCTGCTTTCCTGTAGCCTCCAAATAGGAACTACTGCAGTATTTCTTTATGTGGCTAGAATTAAACAGGGTGGGTTGCAAATGCACCAAGAAAGGCTCCTACCCAGCTCCTTTTCCGTGATGGAGGATGGAAAATACCCTTTTTTCCTCAGCACGCCATGATGATCTGAGAGTTGTACTCCTTCTGCCCTACAATGCAGGAAAGGATATGCAGAGAAAAATGCAGAGGCATGTCTAAAGGCTTTATTACAGTATTTTTTGTTGGCCTGAATAAAAGATGGGACAAGTAAATAGCTAGCTGGTTGTTATGGCTTAGAGGAGCGGTTCCTCTGTTGGGAATGCATATTACTAGTAAACAAGCCAGTTCAGAGTGGTATGAAGGTTGCCACGGAGCTGTGAGCTATCAGCAGACATGCCCCCTGCTGTCACTGCTTCTGCTGTACTGGCTGTACTTAAACAAAACCAAAGTCTGGGTATCCTTAGCATAGACTTCTGTTTGAAATATTTAATTTTTCAGGATACATTAAGCATATATTCTTTTCTGGGTGGACAGCTGCAGGAAAGTGGTATGCATGATTCAAGTATACTCAGATTTTTTTCTGCATTTGAAGCAGTAGAAAAAAGCCTTAGAGTTGAAAAGTAAGGACAGTGAATTGAAGGTGGAGCTGAGACAGCTCAAACCAGCAGGATTCTGGTTTCCTTATACTTGGAAGACAGTAATTTTGCCCCTGCCAAAATACATGTTTATGATATATTTAGTGTGAGAACCATAATCAGAGCTGTCTGGGAGACAAACCTTCCACATTACGTAAAAACTTTCGTTTATAAAAACACCTCCCAAATGGAGACAAAGTGAGAAAAGACCATTTTTATGATGAAACTTGATGATTAACAACCTGATAAAGTAAATTTCACAGTACCCTTGTCTATCTGATTTGTGTTGCCCTGTTCCAGATGTGTATATGGTACATATGTAACTTGTCAGAGAACAAAGCAGATCTTTACCAAAAGTTTTTATGCAGATTTTTGTTCCACAGAATCACCACTTTGACAGCCATTGTATCAGAATAAATGATTCTATCTACATTCTTCCTTCAAGAAAGATGTCAAAGCACTTCCTGGAGCTGCATGGAAGTGTAACAACGTTGCTGGAGTGCTGATATCGATGTGACTGATGGGACCAATCTCTAACCCTGTTGCACTGAAAGTTTGTTATAAAACTGGGACCAGTTGTATTCTTCCATGAGAGCTGCAAAAGCAAATACATAGATGTGAAGTAATCGATGTTAAAGATCTCCTGTGAGCTGGAAGTAAGTTTGATTTGGGAAGAATGTACTGCTGACAAGCTCTACAGCTGAAAATTTAAAGGGGGAGACAACTGCTAATTTGATTGAAATCAAAGACATTAAATTTAAGAGAGCAAGATGAAAAAGGAAGGAGTCCAATTCTGTCTTCCCTTCTACTCAAACAGCCTATCTCTTATGAATTCTTTTAGCCCAGTTACTGAGATACAGAGTCTGTTAGTGAGCTGCACTCAGAATGTGGATAGTAGGGAGTGTGCTTCTAACTGGGTGGGGACAATTGTCAGGGTGGATACTCTCACTGATCACAATCAAAGGTTGTGTAGGGTGGTAGGGGAAATGAAGGCTATATTTCTATGTAGTTTTTGTATGGTGTTTCTTTTGTCTCATTAAATATGTCTGGGGTAAGAAATGTTTTTTACCCAGCTAGGGGATGAGATGTGATGAAGTTTCTGTGGTAACCACAAACCTGTTCCAAACTTGTGTTTAGAGACTAAGTATCTATCACCTACCGAGAACGCTCCAGACTGTACTAAGAAATCAAGATGTTCTAAAATTACCCATGTTTTTGATAGAGCAGGAGGCAGCACTAAACAAATTCTAGTTTTGCTTGAGTACTAAATTGCCTCCAGGAATCTTATGGGTTTTTGTTTTGAGTGGCAGTTCCCAGTTCTTCCTGGACCCCCATTTTAGATGGGAACATGGAGTTTTCAGCTGTAGAAGGGACAGGGTCTACCCAAAGCTACTGCCAGCAATGAAAGCAAAGTAAACCCCTGCAGCAGTGTGACTTCCTAAACTCAACAGGCCTGTGAGTTGGTATGCACCAGAGATCGCACCCTGGAAACCTAGCACAGCAGGTGATGATACCTCTGTAATGATGTCCACAGGGAGAACAATTAAATTCAATTATGGGTTTTTTTGAGGAGACCAGCCTCTGCTGTTTGACTTGCAGCGAAGTCTGGTTCTGGCAGTAAATAATATACCATTATATGCCATTTGACAGCCTCATTAATGTGGTACTGTGGGATTTCCTTCAGCTGTACAAGGGAAGAATGTATGGAGAAGTTGTTAAAAGTAAAGTAACTTTTATAAGGCCCATAGGGTTTTTTAATAATGCTTTGTGGTGAAGAAAGGAAGTAAGTGTGAGGCAAGGAAGGAGTATGCTGTGACAGACAACAAAAGGGTGAAATTTGTCATGCAGTAAAGAACCTATTCCCAGACTATGCTTGCTCTACCCTCTTCCCTAAATATCAAAATATTTCCAGGATTACTTTGTGTCAACCACTGTGACTTTTGTTCAGGCTTAGCCCATTCGTGATGTTGAGGTTACAGAACTGTTATCTATGCAAGACAGCACTGTTACATTAACTTTACTATTAATGTGATTACTGAAGAAGTAGGTAAGATAAAGTGGTCCCCTTGTTCTCTGTCATTAGGAACTTTCTACCACAAAGAATGGTGGAGAATTCCAGGAGGAATGCTGGCAGGACAAAATCCAGAGCAGCTGCTGAAACCAGAAGAACCTCAATGAATAAGGATTTAGATTCAGTTCATATGAATGATTGCACTGATAACTTCTGTTCTAGGTTTTTCATTACTAGCAATATACCCCATTTCTTCTCCTCAGAAGAGTCTTTACATTTCATCTGCAAGTTCTCTCAGCTCATGCACTGAAATGGCCAGATATTAAACTTCTGATAGTTTAGACTTGCAATGACTATGACTTTCTTTAGCCAGAGAACACACTGTGAATATTCTCAGATCTCCAAATAGTAGAGATAAACTAACTAGTTCATATATTGCTTTTAGGGCAGCATATTGGCATGCTCGAAAGTTAGTAAGCTGAAAATGATGATAGGACTGAACTAAATCTAATTATTTTGTGAATGTGGGAAAACAGGATGTATTCCTTTCAAAGTTGAGTTCTACATTTCACATAGCTGGGCTTATTTTTGCCTAGCTACTAAGATATGAGGTCTAGTTCAAGAACTCTTCTCAAGCCTTCTAATTTCTAACCTAGATTTATTCCCAGTTTATAGCCACTTGGTCTCATAACAAAACTGCCCTTTAGCTTAAATAACTCTTCACCCTCATTAGGGTTTTTATTCCTGGGAATATTTATAGATGACAACAGTCCCATTGTTTAGCTTTAATTCAGCTGTTTTTTCTAGGCTGGCGGAGGCAAAGTCTGTAGAGCAGAGTTTATGGTCTGTATCAGCTTTAGAAGAAGAAAAAAATTACCAATAGAAATGGGAATACTGACTTTACTGAGATCCTAACAACAGTTCACTAGATCCACCTGGTGTTTGCCAATGCTGTCTGACATAATACTGCAGTATGGAAAAGCAGACATAAATATTTGTCTGATTGTGTTGCTTGTGAGCCTTCTCAGCATGATGCATTCTCCATTTTTCCTCTGATTTTATCTTGGACTTAGTCCTTGTTGCTACTATTCTGTTGGAACTCATGAAAGAGGTTTGATGACCCATGAGAAGATTACAAAGAATTTTAAGACAAAGCTTGTGGAATTGCATGTTCCTCCTACCGCTCAGTGTTTATAGAAACAATGAAGATGTGTATTGCTAAGAATGATCCACATGCTGATATCAGCCCATTACCTCCTCCTAGAATAAGAGATTTCAGGCTTAGCTTTCAGCCAGCAGGCCATCTTGGTGAGAGGGCAGAGGGAAAAAGACTTCCTCATTATAATGAAGTTGAAGCACTTAATCTCTGTAATTCTTGCAATAGATACGGTAGTATGAATGGGAATTGAGAAACCACTACATACAGATCATGGGCCATGATTTAACTCCAGTTTCTGTGAATGCAAGCTAATAACATATGCTCTCAATGCATTTTGTCACGCTGGGAGAACTGGGATACTGTGAAGGTGATGGATCTTCCATAAAGAACAGCAGAGACTCCCTGTGATAACAAGACTCCTTGGACTCTTCAAAAGCCAGGGCTGTATACAATTTTAGCATATCCTCCCCCTTCCAGAGATGCATGTTTCTTCCTGCATAGACTTCCCACTCCTCTTAAGTAGTGTGGAGGAGTCTTGGTACTAGATAAGCCTTCTAGAAGTCCAGATCCTGCTGATTGCCTTTCTGCCTAACTGATGGAACTGGAGAGCAGTCTGCCCTACCGGCAAGAGTGTCTTCAGCTGACAGCTGTTGCTTAGAGGTCTACTATCTCATTTACCTACCCGACTTTGTCATGACTTCTTGTGTTGTCAGAATCACAATAAATAGCTGCTGAGTTAAAGAAGATTTACTTCACATACCAATTCTGAAGGGAAAAAAATGTAGGACAGGAAATTGCTCCTTTAGTTTCCTATGACAGTCTCTATCATTTGATAATGTCGTAACCAGCAGTCCTTTACTTGACTAAATTCCAAATACTTATTTCATAATCTATTCCCATGTTAGACCATGTGCAATACTAAGGAAATAAAAGGCAGCAACTTCTGGCTAAATAATCAAGTTCTAGTTTGTCTTAAACACTACAACAACAAACAAGCCTCAATTGCTTTTCCAACAGTGACCAACCTGTACAAGCAGTCTTGTTTGTCCCTTGTGCATGTGATTAAAAGAAAATGTTAACCGCTGTAACTTGATTCAGCTGAATCAGACCAGATGAAAAGCATAGGGAGGAATCTACTTCAGAAGTAGAAGACTCAAGTTTTCCAATATGTGCTGTACAGCCTGCAAGAAAAGGAGAAACTGCAGAATGTATCTTCTATATCTTGGTATTACTTTCTCTTACAATTCCTTGTTGTCTATTCATGTTGCAGTGAGGTAAGGGGACTTGAATTTTGATTCTAACCCTAACCTGAGACACTGTAGATCTCATCATCCAAATGTAAATTCTAAGGGACACTAGCATTACAATTACACTTACTGTATGAAACTTTCCAGCCATCAGAAAACCTGACAATATCAAGATTAATGAAAATGGTAAACCATGCACTCCTGAAAGGGGGTGCCTGACCATAGACCATGCCCAGAGTACTCCCCTTGTTTCTGCTCCTTACTGTTTAGACAAAGCATTTCATAATGTGATAGGTGAAAGCAAAATTGTTTCATAGTTTGAGAACAGAGCAACAAGTTGCCAGAGTAGAAGCCACTGTCAGAAAGTGAACTCAGCAAATGAAGCTTTATTCTGTTTGAGTTAGGGCATAGCTTGAGCAAGTGGTATTTCAGTCTATATACCCTTGTGACACTGTAGAAAGGATTATCCATACATAGCTCTTAAATGGTTGTCTTACAGCACTGAACCAGGACTGTTCTTTAACCAGTTCTAACAGCTTTAATCAGTTCTAACAGTCTGTGGCTGCAGACTTCCTCAAAAAGCTTGTCTAAAGAATAACCATATGTCGTGGTTTAACTCCTGGCTGAATCCAGCACACCATACTTGAAGGTACCTATGTAGGAATAAATATAAGCTTATTTTCTCTTGTGGTGTTCATTCTTTGAGGATCTTTTGTGATATTTTAGCACAAAATACACTTTGAGACTAGACAGAAAGCAAACAGCAAGTGCAAAGGGCACCTGAGTTCTAACTGTTCACATGGAAAGACATAATAGGTAATTTTCCAATGATGTGCTGCATTTACCAACAGCTTATAAGTCACAATTAGTAAAGATGTTTTTTCTGAAAACTGATATGAATAGTGTTAGTCCAGAAGTCTGGTTAGTAAGGGGGAAATGGTAATTTTAGTTTTGCTGATATTTGAGAAGGGTCTTACCAAGTTAGATGTTTGTTAATGTTAGTGATGAATTTGCAATAACAAGTGGCCACTTATCATCTTCCCTACATCCTAAATGCTACAGCTGATGCCCAGGCAGGCCTGCAGGCATTAAAAGGCAAGGTGGAGGGGACCCCTACTGCCTTTCAGCTTTCTTTTGCACTGAAAGATGGCATTTGCTATAGGTATGTTACTTGTGAATCTAATTCCAGATATGTAAACATATGGTAGATATTGGCCTCTGGCTACTTATGGCAGGTAGAATGGAACATTTATGAAACCCACACTCACTGCTAGGACGCAGAGCTCTTATTCTTCTTGCTCTCTTTTGTCCTTCATTCACCACTTCTCACTTTTTACAGTTGGCAGGAGGGGCAGACCCAGATGCTGTCTATATAAAAATCCACAAGAATACCCAGAATTGAAGAATTTCATCTTTAACTGGGAGACGTTTGGGGCCCTCCAAGGATTTTTCTATGGCAGCTATGAGATGCTATAGGGGAAAGCAACGGCATGTCACATGAACTGAAATACAACCAGTAACAGTTGTTACTGAACTGGATAAAGTGTGCGTAGGCAGTTTTTTCACTATAAACGAGGCACAAAGACTCTTAGGCACGCTACCTTTTAACGCTGTGGCAGACGCGTTTGTCAGGTGTATTTTTGCCTACTTGTGTTCAACAAGCCTGAGATTTAAATAAGCACTTCCCTCCCCATCTCGTTGGGTTCTGCAAGCTCGGATTCATGGCTCGGGCTGTTACTCCAACAGAGCACGTGCTTTGGAGGGTGCCCCCACTGTGCCGGCTGGTGGGGACCATGCTGCACCCCATCCTGAGGGAGACCAGCGTGGGGGAAGCTTTCCGCTGGCGGCAGCGCGGGCCTCAGGCATGCTCTCGTGTCCCGGTAACTATGGGGGTATGGC
>NW_010235537.1:0-13795 GCF_000690775.1 Eurypyga helias
CCTGGCTGAATCCAGCACATCATCTCTGTGATTTCGTGGGACTTCTGAGTATCTAACCAAGAGGCCTATTAAAATTATGAAGGCAGTGGGATGGATTCATCTTATTCATGTCAAAGAGGCCTCAGGCCAGACACCACAACTCCAAAATACCCACGTACAACTTGCAGCTCTGTATCAGCACTCAGAGCTTTCCTTCCTCCCCTACGTTTAACACCAGGCCCATAAACAGCCTCCAAAATCCATGTGTTGTCTTTTCAGCTTGATTTTTGTGGCGTTGGATGGCACCTCATGAATATGTAATTACCAGGATTCGACAGACGAATGCAACGGCCAAACATTTCCCTCTGTTTGAGCACACCTTCCATCGGAAGGAACAAGCACAATGTGCTGCAGGTTTCCACGCCTCGCTGTATGAACTGAGCATGCACCCCGCTCTGACAGCAGCTGCTGCTCTCTGCTGTAAAGGATGTAGGCTTGGAAATACCCTTAGGAGACAAGACCACATCTGTGGTCACCAGAATTTTTCGGTCTTCAAAAGCACATTCCCATGCTCTACCAAAAGCCTGTTACAAGACTTTAGAAAATCTGTTGCTGTCCCCTGGTCCTCCAAGAACAGGTCGCCTTTCTGTTTGTGCTCCAGTTGTGCTCACACTGAGCATCTGCATCACTTCCAGTACCTTTGTAGGTGTTGAAATGAGAACTAGGCTTCAGCAATCAGATGCCCTAAAAATACGCTAAGCTGCATTTTATTAAAATTTGACTAGGAGAAGGTACATCCACATGTTAAAGTGCAGTGTTATGTCTCAAACAGAGGGTAGTCCCATCACAAAGCTAATTGGAGACACAGGACCAGAGCAACACTTCCACCGCCCTGGACCTAGATCTCCGGCTGCTGTCCCCGTCATTTTCCAAGTCTGACTCCACTGTGTGGGAACTCTTCCATCACTGGTTCTGTCATATGGTAACAGTCTTTCATTTTCACCTGGTAACCTCAGTTGTCCTGGAAACATGTTACGTTTATCTTCCAAATTCCCCTAAAACAAACAGTCTTCTGTATAAACTTCCAGGACTTGCAGAATCTTTATTTTTCTCTGGAAAACTCCCAGGACACAAGTAATGCCGATTAAGGGGTGCTGAAGTCTGTGTTTTCTAGAGGAGATTATAAAAAAGAGCAGCTTGACTAAACTTTACAGAATTCAGGAAACAATGGGTACATATCCACACATAATGAAGTGGTGGTAAAGCACTGGGACAGGTTGCCCAGGGAAGCTGTGGATGCCCCATCCCTGGAAGTGTTCAAGGCCAGGCTGGATGAGGCTTGGAGCAACCTGGTCTAGTGGAAGGTGTCCCTGCCCATGGCAGGGGGGTTGGAACTGGATGGTCTTTAAGGTCCCTTCCAACCCAAACCATTCTATGATTCTATGATTCTATAAGATTCTCTTTTTGGTTTTAATTTCTTTCTATTGATTGCATTTTTATTTGGTCACTTAACACTTTTGCTGGCACAAGCAGGGAGTATATTTCAAATGTTAGCTAGCCTGACCAAAATTAGAAGGCCAAACGATCCCAGAAGCTGCTTTTGACAGCATTAGTGAGACTCCAGCATCATCACACTGTCTTTAGTTCTTAATTAATTTAATTAATTAATGTTTGCTTATTTGGTCACACTGAGAGAATACTTCTTTTTTCATTCCTTTGGGAAAGGAGCTCATGGTTTAAAAAATGGTATAGCCATCTTAGAGAAGACAGCTGGTAAGGGTAAGAGCATCCCAGAGAGCAGGCTGGGAGGGAGCAAGACAAAGCACTCCAGAGAGAGAAACAAAGTGTTTAAAGACAGGCACTGGGATATTTTCATTTCTCTGAACTTGACCAAAATTACACTAGGACTAAACAATGCAAATTGTCTCAGCCATACTCTTAATGTAGCTATTGCAGCAAAGCTGCGGAGCCTTTCCTTTCTGTGTGTTGTTATGTTTACATAATCAATTCTGACTCAGTTATTTAATGATGTGGAATACAAACATTCCTTTATCAACTCATTTTTCAAAATATTCTGCCTAATTAATCTCTCCCCACCACCACCTTTTACTTTCTGTTTTTAACCACAAGGTTTCACAGCTAACATTACAAGAAGATGACAAGGGCAATTATCATTAAAACAGAGCAGAACAAAGCTATGATAATGAGAAGAACTACAGTTCATTCACTAAGGTTCTGGCAGTGATGAAATGAGTAAACTGAGCCTACCTTTCTTTTATAGATAACAAAGCAATTACAACATGTAAAGTAATACAGAGAAAATAATAATTTACTGGAAAACTGAGAGAACAGCAGACTCTAAAAAACACAAAGGAAAACAACTTGTATAAAAGATAATTTGCTGCATCAAAAATTATTATGAATAGGTGACATATAAAAAGTGTTGGGATGCAAAGCAAGTCAAACCACTATTTCAAAAGGAAATCCTATTCATTGGAGGGTGAAGGGAGGGGAAAAAACACAGATTAAAAAAAAATACAAGTGCTTTTTTGAATCTGCAAAGGGATACCATGTTTTGCCACCACACCATCTCTCTACAGGAAGCAGAGGGCTGTTTGAGGATCCAGGGGAAAGGCCATACCCACTGGAAGGAAAAGCCGTATCAGTTTAGCACACTGCACTCTGGGCGCTTTGCCAGGCTGGTGCAGCTCAGTATAAACTATAGCTGGCACTCAGGACCTGTCAGAAAGGTAAATTAAAGTTGCATCTTTCTTCGTGCTCCAGAGTTTTTTTGAACTGGAATGGGAAACCTCACAGTGAGTCAGTAAGCTCAGGCAGGGCTTGGAGCCTGCTCCTCCTGGGCACCGGCCACCCTCGGGCACCTCCAGCGGGGGAGACACTGACCACAAAAATGGGTTGTACATTCACATCACATCACCTTGCCATCTGACCCCAGCAGCCTGGCGCTTCTCAGGAGCACCAGGCAACTGAAAGCCTCAGTTAGTAAAAAGCTTCTGCGCATGAAATTCACTCAGATTAATCGGAAAGCTATGAAACGTCATAATAAAACCCAGGATTTCCTAGACTTGGATCTCACGTTTTGGCAGCACAGAATGACTTAAAAGTAAATTAAGAACATGCAAGAAGAAATCTGGGGCTCTAAAAGGACAAGTAACTGCCTCAGACTCATGTGGTGAGTAAACAATCGCCCCTCAGGTCCTTTTTGTGCTGGAGTCAATATAACACAACCTCTTACAGTTTCAGTGTCTATTAAAAGAGAGGACTTTTTACAAGAGCCTGTAGTGATAGGACAAGGGGTAATGGGTATAAATTGAAATCAGGGAGGTTTAGATTAGATGTCAGGAAGAAGTTCTTCATGGAGAGGGTGGTGAGGCACTGGAACAGGTTGCCCAGAGATGTTGTGGATGCCCCATCCCTGGATGTCTTCAAGGCCAGGCTGTATGTGGCTTTGAGCAACCTCGTCTAGTGCAAGGTGTCCCTGCCCATGGCAGGGGGGTTGGAACTGGATGGGCTTTAAGGTCCCTTCCCACCCAAACCATTCTATGATTCTATGATTCTATGTTCCATTGCCTTCTGCTGGGATGGAAACGTTCATTTTTTGCTACATGAGACTTCCTACATATTCAAAGTGGGGCAGTGCTACCTTCCACAGCAGACAGATCCCAGAGATGGGCATCTTCCTTATCCCCCGGCACACTGCTCAGCACCGCCAGCGACAGCCCAGAAAGCAGCACTAACCCCAGTGCCAGGCTGAGGAGCCGAGGCTTTATGCAGTGCTCCAGCAGATTAGGAGCAGGAGTAAGTGCCAAGTGACCCTGGTTCCCACCCTCTTTCTGAACTTGCTTTATTGCAGAGCATAACCTCTATGAATCTCAATTTTCCCACTTGAAAAAGTGAGATAATTACACCTCTGTACCTCACAGGGACTCTGTGGAGCTTGAATTAATAACGTTTGCCAAGTACTATGTAAGTGCAAAAAATTATTAAGGTCACTCAGCATCAAAAAGGGGACCAGAGTCCAATACTTTATGGCTCTTGGCCACATATATAATCCACAAGACTTTCCACTCAAGCAGTTGCATTAAATAAATCCAGGACTTCAATTCTTTACTATTTAGTATGTGAAATGTCCTAGGCAGCAGTTCATTCCAAAACTGATTTCTACAAAATCCATAAATTTTTACAATGACAAATTATGGTTTTTGAGCTGCTTAACTACTCACTAAGACATTCTGTGAGGTTGAAGAAGAATTTTCCTTCAGAAATTCTAGCTCAGAAGCAAATTGGTTTTTTCAATACACTAAAAAGTAGGAAATATATGTATTAGTATACATATTAAATTGTTTTAAGAAGGATAAATCTTACAAATATCTAATAGATGGAACACTGTTTATTTACAAAGCCACCCTAGGAATGTATCTTTTTTTTTTTTTTTCTTTCTTTTTCTTTTTAAGGTTAAAAAAATGCTGCTTTTTATTGGGTGAAAAAAGCACACAAGTTTTTCTGTCTTCAGAAAAAACTTCATGGAACCACTTGCTCTTAGTAAAGAACCCCAACCCGTTAACAATCCTTAACTTCAAAGTATGCCATTATAAAGAGGATTTAAACACAATGTAAATATACCCTTGATAAACTCTTGGCCCATTGATTTGGAATACTCTTGGGCAAACACAAATAACAAGAATAATTTGTCAGATCAAACTGGCTCACAGCGTAGGGGAGGTACTGTAGATAGCTTTTGTTTACCAAAAAACATGATGGAACCAGTTGCTGTTCCCAGATGTTTTCTCTTCCAGCTACATGCAACAAAGAGTAATTGTTCCTGCCACAGAGTTTAAGAACTGGCAAAAAATTTCTTAATAACCCTTCCAGTCACACTAAGAACTCTAAGAGCTCTCCAAAACTTATTCAGTTTCCTTTCCTGGGGCTGGGTAGTGGGGAGAAATCATAACTATGCTTAAAAAATTATCTCCTTGAAACAGATGATAATTTAAAACAATATATCTCTGTAATATGTCCTCCATCCCACAGGAATCCAGTATAATTTGAAACTGTCAGATGCCTAGCAGAAAATTTCCCCAGGATAAATTAATTTCATATTTTAGCTTTTCTGTTACAGAAAAGGGAAGCATGCCTTCAAGTTCACAAATGAGGTTACCCTCAGAACTTCAACCAGACTCTGCAATATTTGGACACAGTCTTTATTCTAACTCCCTTGTCTGCAATAGAACAATACAGTGATTTTAAAATATAAGACATCTTTTTTGTTTGTTTTATTTACTTATTTATTTGTTCATTTGGGTAGGCCAGCATGAGGTTTGAGCATTACTTTCCCCACCCCTCAATGGTATTCATCACTATTGTTTTAATTCTTGATGTTATGAGGTCTTAATAATGGACAAAAGCTAAGATTGATATTGGACAGGGCAAAGATATTTGCTCAGAATTAAAGTCACATGTGAAATCACACCCATAGTGTTAAAGTATATGCAGACCTCTTTGAGACAGCGTATCTTCTTGTGAATTCTACCACCACTGTAAGATCTAGTCTTACATTCCCGTCGTTGATAAAATAAAATACTTCATCTGGTAAGCAATGCTGTTACTAATACTAGTGAGCCTTAGTGTTCATTTTAAAAGAAAAATGAACAAAAATAAGGATCATTATGTTACCCTGGACCTATTTCACCAACAGTTTTTAAAATCATGGATAGCTGCTGGTGGAAAGCAGTGGTTAATTTGAAAATGAGGATGTAAAAATGCACACATCTTGGCTTGAGCAAAGTAAGGTTTTTTTCACTTCAGAACAGGAAGGAAAGCTTTGCCAGACTTGTAGCCAGTTTTTGCCTGCTGATGAAATATAAAGCAGTACTATTAGTTATGAAGCTGGAAAAAAGGGCTCTAATTTAAAGTGAAAACTTTCATCCACCTTTGAAACAAACAGACTTTCAGATGAAGACATCAATTTTAACTTGTTTTGGCTTGCTGGAGTAAAATCATTAGGAGTATCTTACATTTCTGGTTATGAACAGTAAACATGATACAAACATGTTTAACTTCATATTTCTGTTTGCTTTATAAGCTATGTTGGAAAGTTCCCAACTACAAAACCTACGCAGTCCTCAGCCTTTACTTTCCAGACTGACAGTGAATTAACATATTTCCCACAACATAGCTATCCCTTAAGGGGTAGAACGACCTGTTTCTGAAGTGGTGAGTGGGGAGAACCATTTAAGGTCTATCTGATTAACCAGATGCTTTACAGGGAATGCATTTCATCAGCTGAAGAGATGGAATGAAACTCAAAACTCCTAATCATAGTTTTTTTCTTCCTGAAGACCACTGATTTCCTCCCCAAACAGGCATGTGTTCAACTCTGCAAGGTGAATGTAAATTATTGTGATAATGTCACAATAAAATAAAAATTAGGTGCTTGAGATCAGCTGGGTGAAAATAAAAGGAGTACCACATAGAGCAATGCCTGACATGTTGTGCATATCACTCTATTAGTCCCAGGGAGGCTGTGTCTTTAAACGAGAGAGCGTTTCAGTTTCAGTGCATTGTCTGGTTCCTGTCTCCTTCCACATTCCGTATGTCAGCTCTATAACTATTACTTGAGCTAATCTAAAAGAAATAACCTACCTATTCGGAGAAGTCTGAACGTTTCACTTAAGATTACATTTCTTCCTTTCCATGTCAGGAGCGATAAGCAAAACCCAATACCCTGAGCAGAGAAATGATAATTCAAAGAGAAAGAAAATACTCTTGACATTTTAACAATAACAAGTTATTAATATAATTCACTTCAGTTGAAAGAAAGTGGAATACATTTACAATGCAACTGAATAAAGGTTAAGTGTATTTTGTGTTTTGCTCTGCATTAAATATAAATATCTGTCATATCAAATCCTAGACTAGTTGTAAGCACCCTCTTAAAATCTATGTTTCTAGCAGAAAGGAAAGCAATTTGAAATACCGTTTTTACAAATGACACAATCCAAATCAGGCAGACCTCATACGGAATAGCTCAAGAAAAACTAACATATCTATTCCTGGCAGAGTTATCCACACGCTGGGAACATCGCAATCTCTTTAATACAACTGCTACTATTAAGATACAGTGCTTTTGCAGCAGTTCACTTAGGACCAGTTTCTCAGAATGAAGTGAAGCAAAGCAGACCTGTGTCTTGCTTTTTCTCATTCATTTCATGTTATCCCTTCCATGTTCCACTCTATGGAAACCGTATATTTTTTACATAAGAAAATAATTAACAAAGACAAACATCACCGTAGATTTACTCCTAAGATTTTTTTTAAAGGTACATGCAGCTGTTACCTACTGTATTATAAAACCACAACACGAAAAACAAACACATTTAGTAACAAATCAAATGTCAACCTCTCCCTTCTTAATTTATAAGGGCAGTCCCTGAAAAAAAAAAAAATACTGGGAGGAGTGGCTGATACACCAGAAGACTGTGCCACCATACAGCGAAACCTGGACGGGCTGGAGAGTTGGGGGAGAGGAACGCAATGACGTTCAACAAGGGGAAGTGCAGGGTCCCGCACTTGGGGAGGAATAACCCCATGCAGCAATACAGGCTGGGGGGTGACCTGCTGGACAGCAGCTCTGCAGAGAGGGAGCTGGGAGTGCTGGGGGACAATCAGTTGGCCATGAGCTGGCCAAGTACCTTGTGACCTAGAACACTAGTGGTATCCTGGGGTGCCTTAAGAAGAGTGAGGCCGGAAGGACAAGGGAGGTGATCCTCCCCCCCTACTCTGCCCCAGTGAGACCACATCTGGAGTGCTCCCCAGTTCAAGAATGACAAGGAACTACTGGACAGAGTTGGGCCAAGGGCTATGAAGGTGATCAAGGGAATGGAGCACCTCTCCTAACATGAAAGGCTGAGAGAGCTGAATCTGTTTAGCCTGGAGAAGACTGAGACGGGATGTCATCAATGTTTACACATATCTAAAGGGTGGGTGTCAAGAGAATGGGGCCAGAATCTTTTCAGTGGTGCCCAGCGACAGGACAAAAGGCAACAGGCACTAACTGGAATGCAGGAAATTCTATCTCAGCATGAGGAAGAACTTCTTTACTTTGAAGGTGCCAGAACACTGGAACAGGCTGCCCAGAGAGGTTGTGGGTTCTCCTGCTCTGGAGATATTCAAAACCCACCCGAATGCGTTCCTGTTCAACCTGCTCTAGGTGACCATGGTTTGGCAGGGGGATTGGAATAGATAATTTTCAAAGGTCCCTTCCAACCACCACCATTCTGTGATTCTGTGAAGGAAATGTTAACTTTGCTACATTTTGGCTTGAGACTGAATCCACCAGGTCTCTCTCTGCTTCCATCAATGGTTTCTTGGCTCTTTCCTGGAACACTCACAAGTCAACATTTGAAATTACATTTTTTTCCTGTAAAACTTAGGTCAAATATTAGTCTCCCAAAGGTAAAGGAAACAATGGGCTTTAGGATGGTTCCCCCTACACTTTTATTTTTAATTGGCCACCAATGATAAAACATTTCTGTTCTAATGCTAGGAGATATGACTTGTCATCACTAGCAACAGTCTCACTATTTGAAAAAAAATAAAAACAGAAACCAAATGCTCTAGCTTTTGGGGATTTTACACTATTCAGGATTTGGGGATTCAAAAGCCCACTTAGGATGCATATTTCAGGCAGTAAAGCATTTCAGCCAAGGACCAGATTTCGCTTACTACTCTTTGCTTTACAATGGTGAGAAATATGTACAAGGTTGCCTACATCGATGCCAGCTCCCATACACTTTTTCCTTGTGCCTTAATCAGCTGGCCCTATACCAGTCCTATGCCAATCCTACCCCAGATTAATCAGAATAAAGAGTATTAGTCTGTAACATTCCTCTTTCTCTAGCACGCTTTCCTTGAAAAGCACAAAAGGTAAAAAACCTTGCAGATGTGTTGCGGAAGGGGTGCTCTACAGAAGGCGGGAACTCTCAGAGTCAGAACAAGAAAGGAGGCATGAAATGTTCCTGTCCAAAAGTGTTTCTCAACTGAAAGGAATTAAACTGAGAAGGCCAGGGAAGGAAGTAAACAACAGGGAATGACACGAAAGGATACGGGGGGGGGGGGAATGAGAAGTTCAGCTACAAACCCATGCAGTATAAAAGTATACAAAGGTAATTAGAAAAATGTGTTTAGTCTGTGAATGGAACATACGGCTTATTTTGAATTTTTTGCATTAGAAATACCATTCCAACATCAATAACAGATACACATGTTTATTTACTCTACTGCTATGAGCAAATATGTCTGTACGATGAGTGGAAGGTTGTATTTAAGATGGTAAGGAACGTAGCCAGATCTCACCAGGGACAGATGTGTTTTGTGTGCTGCGGCTCTGAGCAAAGCAGAAACTTGTAACACTGCCGACATTTGCAAGGTTTTAAAAGTCACCAGCTCTGTTCAGAAAACATCTGCAGAAGCCAGCTGCACATGGACAATGCCAAAGAGTAAGAAGAAAACAAGCCAATAAATTTTTCCTTTTAAATCTAACATGACAGGCTCAAAGGCTGATGAACAGCCACTTTTTTGCTGGGAGAAAGACACATAAAACTCCTGCAATGAGAGTAAAAGAGGAGGGTGGAATGAATACAGAATTCTACTAATGTGAATGGAAAGTATATACATAGGGAAAGCAACCTCAATGGGAAATGCAACAAAACAACTAAAATAGACACCAACACCAACATTGCAGCTCCGTATCTGCCTCTGATGCTCCCTCTGAGGTGAAAAACAGAGATTGAAAGCAAACCTGGATCACTTCTCTACTGCAGGAGGACAGCCTCCCGTAAGAACAGCAACTTTCCTGCGTGCATAGCCCAGGAGTATCAGTTCAGAAAACAGGAAGCAGACGTCAGAAGGGCGCGTGGAAAGGTCCGCTTAGGTATGCCTCACTCTTCAGGGACACCTCCACAGGGAATGTCTGCCATAAGTATTTGCCTGACCTCAAGATAAGTATTAGGCTCCGGATTTGTTAAGATCTGTGACCTAAAAATAACCAAGCACTCACATATGTTAAGCAGTTGCAGCTGAGGCAGCGTATTTTCTTTTGTATTTGCCTACAAAGTGGAAAGGTCCGCTTAGGTATGCCTCACTCTTCAGGGACACCTCCACAGGGAATGTCTGCCATAAGTATTTGCCTGACCTCAAGATAAGTATTAGGCTCCGGATTTGTTAAGATCTGTGACCTAAAAATAACCAAGCACTCACATATGTTAAGCAGTTGCAGCTGAGGCAGCGTATTTTCTTTTGTATTTGCCTACAAAGAGAATGAATGTAATACACAGCAAGGTGGGAGCTTCAGTCTTGCCATAAAGATTAAGGGGATGACGTCACTTTCTGCCCCCAGCCCAGTTCAGCTGGGGACTCCTGCCTTTGGGCTACTTAACTATGTCACAGTCACCCTTTGAAGTCACTTTGAACTCCGCTGAACACTTCTGGTTAAAAAAAAAAAAAGAAAAAAACTTCATGACTAAAGTTTTTCTTTAAAAAATAGTAAATAAAAAGCCCTTGTTAAAATGCTTTAGTTACTGCAAAGCAATAGGCAGAGCTCTATCATGGTTTCTCATTGTCTGGAAACTTACTTTCCACAGAACTGTGAGAGATAAGCAATTAGTTACTAAACTATTCTTAAATTTTTTTTTTTTTTTAAGAAGCATTTTTAAAACAATTGCAAATACATATTACTTAAAATATATTTGTTTGTCACAGAATCTTCCAGTGTATCTACTTAATACCTTCTAGAAACATGGTCCCACAGGTGCCTCTCACTCGATTCAAGAGACATTTTTGGGAAAGCACAAATGCATTCCATTCTAAAATCACTTAAAGGTAAAAGACTACTTAGTGTTTTGCTGAGTGGGGAGTAGGAATCACTGTGCATAACTGGTGGCAAGAGATCCAAGAAAGATGTTTCTGACTCAGAAAACAAAGTGTTTCCTGCTTCTTCATCAACCAAATGAATTAAAAGTCCTGAAGTAAGCCCGCTCCACCAAAGCAATAGCATTGGGTTTATAAGCATTTTAACTGATACAATTAAAACTGACAGTAACAAAAAAACCACACTGATAACTCGAAGAGAAAGGCTATTGCTAAATCCTACAAGAATTAGAAAGAGGAAAATTCTGTTTCATCACAATTTTAGCATTTTCCTTATACAGAAAGAATGGGGATGACTGAACACAGAAAAACAACGTTCATCACTTTCATAAACTGAACTTGTATGTAAGAAGCGTGGCCAATAACTGAGCACAGAACAGGAATTAAATTTGCTTCTTTTTGTAGCTCTTTGTGAACCATGTGCTGACTTTTTTTGACAAGTTACCTCTGAGGCATGATACAGCCAAACCATGAATATTACAAGCTCATAATTTTTTTTCAAATCACTAAAAGCCCAAACAATTGTTCTGGAAGCTTTTCATAACACAGTAAAGATGTTCTACACGAGTCACAATTAAACAAAGACAACACACTGCCACTAATGACTTCAACACTTGCTGCAGTTACATATTTTCATCATCAAGCACAGTGTCATCTTATTTGCTAGGAGCCAGCCTGCGCTGGTTCGCCCTGGAGCACTCTGCAAAAACACTTCGGGTTGTCCCGGAAAAACTAAGTGTACATTTTATATTTTAGCGTTTCCATACCAGGGTTAGAATGCGATAACTCAGGCTAGCATATCATTGCTCACTTTAAACTGGGTAAATGAGCAGCTCTATATCAACAGCTGGCCAAAAAGGGAGCTGCAGAACGTTCCTACACAGGGAGCAAGCCGTTACAGCTGATCTCCCCAAAGGTGGCTAATTTTAAATTAACAAGGTGTCTACAAGAGACGCAGCCACGCTTCTCACTTCTCCAAAAATGTACCCTTGAAGCTTAAAATGGTCATGTGTGTAGATAACGCAACTACTTACCTTAAAAGTAAAGTGTGGGGAAAACTTGGATGTCTACAATTACGCTGCATTTACCTTGTCTCTTTGCAAAAATCATGGACATCAGAGAGAAAGTGGATCAACACAGTAGCTGTGGGACAGTAAAATCAGTGGATATAATAGCTGCCACTCTTAGCAATAGTTTTTGTAAGTTCCTGGAGAGGGCAGTCTTGGGTAAGACATGAAACTGCAAAGTAAGAGAGTCGCAGTAATTAAAATGGATTTGCCATTTCATAGTATTTTCCCTTTTCCATTTCAACTTCATACTGTAATTTTGCTCTCTTTTTTTTTTTTTTTACTTCATACACACTTACATTTCCCTTGTTCATGCTAAAAAAAAACCATAATCTGTGAATAGTCCATTCAAACAGGATTAAAATGACAACAGGGGAATTAGTTGTTTATACTTCACAGCAACACTTTTTAAGAGATAAAAAAAATCTACGTAAAAATCACAAACTAGACAATCTGCATACCAAATTAAATTGTATGGTGCATTTCCAGTACTGGAAGGTAGCTAAGGTACCTCATGAAAGTTCAAAGATTTCTGAATGGTCCCCCAGAGATAGCATAGATCAAAACAGTCTTCTCAAATGGAAGGCAAGTTTTACTACATCACTGAATGCATGTACAAATGAAAGGGTAATTAATATTAAGAATCTCATTTTATCCCTGAAGCACTTTTTAGCTGGTACAGCACTTATAAAATAATATTAATTTTAAACAATTATATATAATCTCATATATTCCAAATTTTTTTCCATATACATAGTCTAGGTTTTTATTTGTGCAAACATTCACACCATAAATAATATTTTCAATTACCTCACATACCATTTCTTAAAGTGGAGAAAACATTCTTTTTTTTCTTTTTTCTTTATTTTTTTTTTCATTAATACCTCTTCACACACAGGAAACAGATTACTATGCCCAGATCTGACAACTTTCTGCTGTTGTTGTTGTTTTGTGGGTGGGGGGGGGGTGGGTGGGTGTTTGGTTTTTCTCTTCTGGGGGTCTTTCAGACCTGAAACTTGAACTTGTACAAAAATCCATGAGGCTGTCCAAAAGGTAGCAATTTCTCTACATATTGTGAGGCAGCAAATCTCGTCCACCTATCATACCAACTTTTGCATTGATACAGTATGATAAAATACTCAGGTGAATTATAATACCTTTTGGAAACAGGTATAGGCCCTGAAGCTTCATTAGTTTTTAGACAATTTACATGATTTACCATAAGGACAGACTGCAACATAAGACAATTGAATATTCAGTGGTGGGACAAGAGTAGTGGTTGCTGCGATGTTACAAACAGCAGACTTTCTATTGCAGTTATGTAGGACGGTAATTCATAGGGGGGGGAGCTAGAAGCCTTAACTTCATAAAATTGGGGTAGACATTGAGCCAGCTATTGCCACCCAGATCTTGATGTTATCGTAGGCTGTTCTCTGAAAACAGTACTTCTCAGCAACAAATGGATGTTAGAGATTATTTTTTTAAAAAATCAGAGAAGAGCATTATGCCTTGGTGAAAATCCGTGGGGCAGCAATGTTTTCATGCTGCATGTAATTCTGGACTTGCATCAAAAGGAAGTGGGCTACAAAGATCAATATAGATGATCAGAGGTACAGCGTGGTATCTGCCTAAGCAGTTATTAAATAGATGAGGTCTTTTAGTCTGCATAAAAGATGACTGAGTGGGGGAGGGTTTGCCAAGAGAAACCTACAATCACAAGCTGCTTGGAGAAATGAAAGTGAACAGACTTTCCTTAACTTTTTACACTGCAGACAGCATAAGCAGATAGCAACAGCCTCACA
>NW_010235538.1:0-1167 GCF_000690775.1 Eurypyga helias
TTGCTCCGGAGGGACCCCCCAACCCGGAGGGACCCCCCAACCCGGAGGCAGGCGCCGCAATGCGCTCTCCTTGCGGGTTGCAGCCGCTGGAAGTTGGTTTCTCAGGTATCCCTAAAAAAAACACCCAGCCCACCCCGTGCCGCAGAAGCTCGGGATGCGGCACACGCGTGGGTTTGGGCTGGGAGGACATCGCCCTCCCCACCCCGGGCCGGTTTCCCCTGCCAGCTGCATTTACGAGGAACGGGATGCGGCAGCGGCGGGGGCGGCACGTCCTGGCTTGTGCCCTTCGGATATTTTGTTACATGCTGGCTCTTCAGGTTTCAGCCCGGCGTGCCGTGGCAAGTCAGATATTGCCACAGGAGCGTCGCGGCCAGGTAGGGAAGCTGCTCGCCGCATCTGATGCGGGGAACGCTCGATGGGGAGCACGGCTGCTCCGGGTCCTTGTTTCTGACTTAGCCTTGGCCATGGAGGCCGCAGAAAAGCCACGTGAAACCCTCAGTTGTGTTTATCTGTTCCCAATAGCTCGAGACGCAGACACGTTATCATGTTCCGTTGAAAATGTTTGCGTTTCCTTTCCGTGCAAAGCAGTCGGCAGTTCCCTCTGGAGAACTCCTGGGTGGCGAGCCGAGGGATTGGCCCTTTTCAAGGCCGAGCCAGGCGTCCGTGCGTGCTGTGTCCTTGCTGGATCCCCCGCGTACTGACTCGAGACGGGTGGAAAACACCAGCGCAGGTGGGCAGCGTATCCCAGGGCTGTGTTAGAGGGAGCTGGAATTCCACGCGAACTTCCAGGTGGTTGTGGCGGGGGGGGCCGCCTGAAACAGGCTTGTTCCCCTCCCTTGGAGCGGGAATTTGTTTTCCCCTCGCAGCCAGCCGCGGGATGATGAAGCGAGACCCTCAGCCGTTCACCTCATCCATCACCGGGGGTGCCCCAGGGACCGCAACTTCACGAGGGACAGCATCTGTCCCCAGAGCTGTCATCGTGCCAGCCCTTCCGCCGGTGTACATTTGATCCCGGCCGGTGTTGTCGGCAGCTGAAATCCCGTCTGCCCAGCGCCGCGCTTGTTTGGTGTTGACAGGGCGTGTTTTGCCAGGTTTTGGGAGTCTGGAGGAGGGCACCCAGCCCCGGCAGCCGTGCCCACGCTCCCCTGGCTGGCATGCGGCCGAGGG
>NW_010235538.1:1205-4931 GCF_000690775.1 Eurypyga helias
CGGCGAAAGCGATGCTGTGGAGGGCAGGTGTCCGGCGCCGGCAAAGCCCGAGACGTGAGCTCAGGGCAGTCTCCGTGGGAGGCTGGAAAGGTGCCTCCGTGTCAGGCCTCCGGCGCAAACAGAGATAAAGCTGTTCCTGCAGACCCGGAGAGCCTTGGCAAAGCGTGCAGCTTGCTGCCCTCGCCGCCGTTTCCAGCCGCGGAAAGTGCACCGCTGGCTTTTTCTGCTCTGGGTTGTCCCTGCCGGTGCCCAGGGCAGACAGGGAACGCTGTCCCGGCCTCGGACAGGTGTCTTGGGCACAGCTTTGGATGTTCCTGGTGGTTTCAAAGCGACCTGGCGGCACTTTGCTCCCGCTTTTAACCTGCATCCACGAGAACAATTCCCACTTTGCTCCCGAGCAACGTGGGAATTGTTCTCGTGGCTGCCGGGTGGTTAAATAGCGCAGGATGAGATTATCCCCCAGCTCAGACAGTGCTGTCCCTGCCTCGCCCCGTGGATGTCCCCGCGTGGGAAGCTCGCGGCGCATCTCCCAGCTCCGATCCGGAGCTTTCCTGAACGGCCGCGGCTGCCCGGGGAGCTGAGAGGTGCTGTTTGATGGATGCTGTGTTTTGAAGTCTTTAAAATGCCTATTATCTATTCCCTTAAAGGAATTCCAGAGGGTTGGCGCTGGCGGGCTCTTGCGCGGTGCTGGTCGGCTGTATCCCTGCGGCCGTGCATCCCGAGGTTCATCCCGGGGAGCAGCAGGACCCGCCTGCGAGCTGTGAAGCGCACAACGTGTCGCCTTCGCCCGAGATTCCAGGCAGCTCCGTGAAGAACAGCGTTTGGGATGAAGTTGAAATTGGGTTTCTAAGCGTTTCTTGGACCCGGCTCAAGAGTTGGATGTTTCTGGTGGTTCCAAAGTGATGGCGGGGGGGAGGGGGTGTTGTCTGGCGGCGCTTTGTGCCGGAGCAGAGTAGGGATTGTGCTTGTGGATGCGGATTAAAATAGTGCAGGATGAGATTATCTCCCCGATCAGAGATGGAAATAGGATGCAGTTCCTCAGCAACTGAAGAGAGCTGGAAATGGAAAGCTCCACATCTGCTGCGAGCAGGGGCTGGCACACCCCCACGCCCCCCCAGGTAGCCCAGGAAGAGGCAGAAGGGAGTACCAGGAGTCCAGCCTAACCTGGAAGGCTTCGCACCCTGTAATTACAGGGAGCTGAAGGCGGCGGGGAGCGCCGGGTGACTCCGGCAGGTCGCCAGCTCCGCGTCGGGCGTCGGGAATAAAACCTGAAGCACCGGTGTAATAGGAGGGAGAAGCCTGGAGCGGGAGGGGGAAGACTTGAAAGGCATCGGGGTGGTGACAGAGCGTGGGCTGGGCCCGAGCTGGATCGCAGCCGGGCAGAAACAGCCAGACCCGGTCACGCGGGGTTCCCCGGTGAGACCTGGCGGAAAGCAGAGTGGGAGGTCGGACCGCGGCAGGTGCCGTGCGGAGCTGCTGGAAAGAGCTACGCGCTGGGAGACGAGGAGTGCAGCCTGGGACGCTGCTAAGTGCGGACCTCACCTGGGAGCGGCGATTGGATGTACTGCCGAGGGGCAGGAGGAAGGAAGTGTTGGAAGTGGGGCTGGAGCAGATGGACCCTGTGGAATACGAGGAGTAGGAGCTGCGATGGGAGAAGGTGCTCTTGGGAAATGAGGCTAATGAGCTGCCTGTCTCTAATTGCTGCCTCGGAGGAGTTGCGAGGTGGCCGGCAAAACGTCCGGCCCTCTCCTCCCCACGGCACTGCCCGGGCACGGATCAGCCCTGGGCTTCTGTTTGGGGTCGGACTGAGACTTCAAACCAGTTTGCTCATGCGGGAAGCATTTCTGTACTGGCTGAGGGGGAAAAAAACAGCTCTATGAGTTGAAATTCGGGAGTTGTTAAGCCCAAAGCGCAGCTGGGATGAGGGTCCAGAGCTTTGGAGACCCCGTGGTGCCAACCCTCGCACATCCAGCCGTGCTCCGACGCGCTCGGGGCCGTCGGGAGGGAGAGGAGCCGTGCAAGCACCCGGAGAACTGCTCCTTGTTTCTGAAGTTGGCCTGGGTGGGTTTGCCTGCGGAGCGACCAGCCCGTCTGCAAACACCATTCCCAAAGCTATTTATAGAGCTGGGAGCCCTGGCCGGCCGGCCTCCTCCGTCACGTACCCCGGCGCTCCCCGCCGGAGCGGCCTCCGCCGAGGTTTTGGCTCCGGCCGCGCCAGCCCGGGAGGGTGAGGAGGACCAGATGTCCTTCGCCTGGAGCCAAGCGCACAGCTGTGCTCCGTTCCCAGCACCCCACTCGTTAACTCTTCGGGAGCGACGGGGAGGAACGTGGCTCCCGCCGCGCTCGGCGGAAGGGAAGGACGCTCACCGGGGCACAAGCTGGCCAGAAGTGGAGGGATCCCGCCTCCCAGGAATTCCTCAGTCCTGCTGGGACTACCCCTGCTTTGTTCTGCCGTGCGTTATCCTCCTGAATTAGGTAAGGAAAGAGTCTCACGGCCCGCCTGGAAAGAGCGGATAACCATATGTGTAATCCTGGGCTATCGCCGTGCCTTATGCCGCTCCGTCGCCGGAGCCTGAAGCGTTCCTGCCTGGACTCTCTCCTCCCAGGACGGCTGCTGCCTCTTGCCCCCCTCCACCCTCAGACAGTGCTGCTGCCCGCGGGTCACCGCTGGAAAAATGCTCGTCTCCAAAAAGGCTTCCCTCCGCTCTGAGCGCGTCGCCCGGCGTTACCCCCGCCCCTCTCGCCTCCCGCGCTCCTCTTCCAGAGGCTTTGCGGATCGGCGGGTGCCCATGGCGCTCGCTGTCCTCCCGCCCCTCTGTCTCAGCCTCGTCTCCCCGGGGGTCACCCACCCCCTTTCCCACCACGCCCGGGTGCTGCCCGCTCTAGGGGGTCCTTCCCCACCTCCCGCACACTTGATCCGCAGAGCTTCTGCCCTTCCGGCGTCGAACGGCTCAGCGCAGCGACCAGGGGACCTTGCTCTCACTCTGCTTCGTAATTCCAAGGAGCGGGAGTCAGGGAGGCCGAGGCGGCCCCCGTGGCCTCCCAGCCCCTGCTCTGAAGGAAGACGCGCATCTCGTGTGCTTCCTCATGGAAACCGGGACGTATCCTCCAGAAAACTCCGTCCCCTTTAGACGCCGTTGGCGTTGGGCCGACGGCATCGTGTTGGCATCTTCCCGCGCCAGCCGTGCCCAGTTGTTTCCCTCGGATACCTCGGTCCCTTGTGCTGATTTCCCTCGGTGGCTATTTCCCGGCTAACGGATCCGGGACCACCCAGTAGCCCCACGGGGGTCAGGTCCTGCAAAATCTGGAGCCTTGAAGCTTCGTGGCTTTAAGCGTCACCCAAACACGGGCCGAATTCCTGTCGCCCACCTCAGGCTGTCCAGTCCCTTTTCCAAAGGAAACCTGCCAGGCTGCTGTTCCAGCCCCAGGCGAGCGAGGGAGCCACGTCCCTGCCTCGTGGGCGTAGCTCCTGGGATTTGCCGTGCTCCACGCCAGGCTCCGGGTGTGTTTCCCGAGCTCCCAGCACCCAGGTTGAAGCTTGCTTTTTTTTTTTTTTTTTTTTTTAAAAAACCTACTCAATTTTCCAGGGAAAAGCAGATTTTGGATTTATTTTGGCTTTCAGGGAGAGCCATGACTCGGAGCGGTGAGCTTGCTGCGGCGTCTCGGCGACCCATCCAAATTCCCCTGGCTCCGTGCGCGCTCGGTGGAGCGTCAGCCGGCCGCGGG
>NW_010235538.1:4993-5915 GCF_000690775.1 Eurypyga helias
CAGATAAATAACACGCAGACCAAAACATACGTTGGGGCTGGCTTGGGCAGCCTGGAAAATGCATGTTTGGAAGGCGCTTTTCCATTAGGGATGGCTGTCTATGGCTGAGGCTGCCGTGCGGGACTTGCTGGTAGGGGAAAACCATGACTTTGGGTCCTTCAGCCCCAGCTGTGTAAAATGGGAGGTTAAAAAAAAACCCATTTTGGCTAAGTGTTTCTTCCTGTCTTCCTTTTCATTGAGGTTTTTCCACCAGGATATTCCCAGTGGACATGCGGGCAGAGCCACCCCCCGGCAGGGACGAGCTTGCCTGGCAGCCGGCCATCCCAGCCTGCTGTTCCTCCATGGAAAGGCTCCTGCCTTGCTCCGTGACGCTTAAATATCCACTCCCTTTCTTCTTGGGGCTGCTTGGAAGCCTCTCGCCCCGCCGGGCTGTGGGTGAGAGCTTTGGGATGGCTCGGGAAGCTTTGGGGTGGCTCGAGTCTAACAGGAGAGGTGGGAATAATGGGGTAGGGCGAGGTGTGGGAGAGCTTCTACGGTGAAGGTTTGGACTCCTGCGTGTTAAAAGAAACCAGGGAAAGGGCAAATAAAGGAAAAACTGAAAAAAATTGGACCTGTTGGAGACAGGGCGACCAAGTGGCATTGGCCACTGAGGTACAAACGCTTCTTGCCCTCGGATTTTGGCCACTGGGTCTGTTGATACAGCCTGGGGACGGCAGCAGATGGTGCCCGGGGCTGCCCTTCCCTGGGTCCCGCTCTCCGCCTCTTCAGGGGATGGTGGAAGCCGAAATCGGGAAGCCGAGCTCGGCCGGCGTTCCCCGACCCTGCGTGTCCCACGGGAGCCCTTCGGTTTGCCGCGGGCACTGGAGCACGGATGGGCTCGGGGCTGTGACCGCGTTTGTGCTGAAAAACCTGTCCTGCCAAC
>NW_010235538.1:5974-6284 GCF_000690775.1 Eurypyga helias
GAACCTAGACACAAGCCGTCCTTTCATGTCTCTGCTCCCAGACTGCAGCGGGCCGGCTGCCCTCCTCCGCCTCTCCTCCCCCAGCTCCTCACGGCCGTGCCGGGGGTCCGGGATACCTCGGAAAACCCTCGTTGCTGTCGAGAAAGAGCTGAGGGCCGGCACGCTGGGAGCGAGGTCTCGGCAGCTTGGTGAGGAGCGTGGAGTCTTGGGGAGGGAGAGGAAGGTTTTTCTTTCTGTGTTTTGGGGTTTTTTCACAAAAAACCATAAAAGCTGTAAAATTAAACATTGCAGATCCTTCCTTCCTCTGCCG
>NW_010235538.1:6408-12388 GCF_000690775.1 Eurypyga helias
GTCGTGCCTGCGCCAAGGACCCGGCTCCGGCCGTGAACCTCGCCAGCTCCTCCAGACTCCGTGTCCTTGAGCTCCGGGCTCTGCCTGTGCCAGCATCCGCGCTGGCGGCGAGGGGAGCGGGAGGGAGGAGGCCTCCCCCACCCAAAACTTTCGGCCTTCTCCGTGCCCCTGCTCCAGCCAGGCAGGAGCTGCTCCCGGGAGAGCCGCCGCGTTGGCTCTGGAACGGGGAAGTTTCCAAACTCGCTTCTCCACAGATAACCAAGGCTGCTCCGGTGCGGGCTGGTTCCCGAGGCCCTGCTGCTCTTCCTTCCCCCCTTGTTTTGTCCCCCTGCCAAGGGTATCACTTCCCACCATCACTACTGATCTTCCTGACCTCACCCCTCCTCCAGATCCAATTTTTACTGCTGCAGAAACCAAAACCCCTCTCTCCACACGCCCAGAAGGCCGATTTTCCTGCAGCCTCCTCCTGTACCCGAAGGGAAGGGAGTATTTCGGCCGGAAAGGGACATCCCGGGATCATCTGGTCCTTGCGTGGGGTCTCCCTGCCTCTCCTCAAGGCCAAACCCACTCGCCAGTCATCCCAAGAAGCTGTGTTTCCCAGTCTTGACTTGCGTGGGATGCTCTCCAGTTCATCCCTGTGCCCAGGGCTGGGCTGGAGCTGGCTCCAGCTCCAGAAAAAGCCTTTCCTGGGGGACAGTCCAACCTAGGGCCGGGATGTCGTTACGCGATGGAGCTGGCCTTTATCCGCGTTTCGCTACGGAATTATTGTCTCATTTGTCTGTCTGTCTTTCCTTCCCTCCATCTGCTCCCAGGAGCCTTTCCGAAACTGAGGTTTGGGGCTCCGGAAGGTTTGTCTTGCTTCCAGCCAGGCTGCTGGGACTCTGCCTGCTGCAGCAAACGGCAGCCTTGGTGTCGCAAACCGCCGGGCTTTTGCGAAATGCCCCCTGAAAATGAGGGAATCACGGCAGAGACGGAGGGACGGGGAACTGCCCTGCGTCTCTTCTGCCAAAAAATCCGTCGGTTCGGGGTGGGAGGCAGCCCGCTTCCGCAGCGGTGGTGCGGCGAGTGCGGGGGGAACCCGGCTGGGGTGTTTCGGGGTGTTTTGGGGCAGATTTAAACTAAACGGGAGGGTTGGACAGGGTGTTTGGGGGCAGACCCACGATAAATGGGATGGGTGGATGGGTTTGTGGGGCCAGCGCCTTTCCAAGCCCTGTTCCCAATCCCAGGAGCTGCTGGTCAGGTGGCCCCTTGCTCCAAATCCAAAACAAGTAGGTTCAGACTCTCCCTGATGGGTCAAAACCGTGAAGAATAAACGCTGCTGCTTCCAGCACTCTGGAAGAGGGAAAAGGAGCTGTGCCTTCCAAAAGCAGCCTGGAAGTGGCAGGTCCTTGCGCTGGAAGCCTGAGCTGTCACCCAGCAGCAAGCATCCGCCGGGGGGGGACACGGGGGCGCCGGCACCTCCCTCACCCCCTTGTTTTTCCTCCCAGAGTCCGTAATGATGAATGGCTCCGACCTCGCCAATACGACGGCATCCAGTCCCAAATCCAAAGAGGACCAAGTCGTGAACGGGCACGATGAGAAGGAAAACAACCCCTTTGCGGAGTACATGTGGAGGGAGAACGAGGAAGACTTCAACAGGCAGGTAAGGCTGGGGGGGGAGCTGCCAGCTCCGCGTTCCCGCTGAAATCGAGGCGAGGGAAAGGCGTCCTTCGCCGAGCGCTGTGAGACAGCCGGCCCAGGCCCGGCACGGAGACGGTGGCTCGAGGGAAGAGTCATCCTGTTGATCCTGGAGCTGCCTGGAAGGACGTGAGATAGAGAAAGTCAGGGAGAAAATCCTCGCGGGCCCTCTCTTTTTGAGACCAAAAGCCTCCCTTTTGGTGAAACGGCCCCAGATACGCTTGGAGCAGCCGGATCGCTGGGTGGGAGCTGCGGCCGGTGGACGCTGTGTCCGTAACGGCCAAGAGAGCTCTTGGGTGCTTGTGGTAGATCCTGGTGGGACTTGGATAGCTCTTGTTTGTGGAATTATACCACCCCGTGAGCTGGAGCAGAGGGAGCACCCCCACAGCGTCTTCCTCGTGCCCCTGCTCTGGGTGTTCACCCAAATTCCGCAGCGGCACGAGGCAGCAGGGATGAGCGTGCTCGGAGGCTCGCCGGTCCCTCCTGCGTCATCCCGGGAGCTGGAGAGAGCTCAGCCACCTTGCAGCGGGCGAGGACGGAGCTTGGCTGAGCTGTGCTGCCGGCAGGACACTCCTGGACGCTCATCCCCTCCCGGAACCAGCCCGGCGAGCGTGGCCAAGCGCCGGATTCCCGTCACCGGTGTGTCAGGAGGCCAGCAGGGAGGGACCCGTGGAGCTGCGGGCAGGCTGGGCGGAGGGATTTCACGTCCCCACCGGCCCCCTGGTCACCGGAGGAGAATTTCATCAGCATTACTGGTGCTCTCAGCAGAAAATCTCCGTAGCCAAGACCTCGGGGCTTTCCCTGTGTCACCGGGATAACCCTCCTGTGCTTTCCTGGTCTGTCAGCCCTCGCTTCTCCACTTCAGCTCCTTAGGGATGTCCTGGGAGCTCAGCCTGTCACCCCGGAGGGGATCGTTGGTACCACGGCTGGAGTCACTCGAAGGGCTTTGGAGCCCACGTGTCCGCTGGTGGGGCACCAGCCGGGGCAGGGAGAGCTGTCCTGCGCCGGGATCCTCATCCATCGAAAGGCAGCGCTCCCGGAAGAGCTGGCTTGGGACACTGCTTCCCAGCTGCTCTGTTCTGCTCCCTGGGCTCAAGTCACTGCTGGGTGACACCAGTGACAAGGACACAGGGTGGGGACGATGGTGGCTTCTGCCCCCTTCCCCCATGGAAATGGGGCTGAATCTTCCCCCACACCCGCTTTCCCTTCCATCTGCCTCCGCGTTCCGCAGCCCCGCTGCTTCTTCGCCCCCACGGGGGATTTTGTCCCCCCCCAGCACGAAGCAAGGGGCACGGGCAGGCGTTCTCTTCTTGGCACAACCCTCCCTTATCTACACTAACGACATTCCTTTTCCCACGGAGCCAGCACATCCCGGAGGGCAAAAAGGGAGTGTGCCGAGAAGAAACTCTGCCGAGGTGAGGTTGGGGCGGCAGGACCCAACCTTTGGGAGGCGACAGATGCTGCGGAGCAGGTCATAAACCCTTTCTCCCCTGGTTCAGGCTGTCGGGATGCGAAGGAGCCGGTGGTTTCTGGATAGAGGGGTAGCAGGTAGGTCCAGGTGCGAGCACATCCAGGGTCTCCCTGTCCCCCGGTGCCCGGCTCTCGGCTGGCACGGGCCCTGCAGCCAGCTGCACGCGCCGAAAAGGCTCTGGTGTCGAAGGTGCCGCTGGGCTGTGGTTGGAATACGGCCAGAGGCACCCAGACTCGGAAGAGAGGGAAAATTCACCTGGCTTTGAAGCCTTGTGAGATGCAGGAAGCTCCAGGCTCACTCCGTTCGGCGTCCCACAGACGTGCGGGATCCCGGGGCTGTCGTGATGTGCGGGGGTGAGCCGCCAGTCCCAGGGTGAGGGGTTTCTTTAATATCCCGTTCCCACGTGCCCCAGCCGGCGTGTGTGTTCAAGGACAGCCTCTGGAAACCCTGTGGAGGATCGTGATGGGTTGGCTTGCTAGCCGTAAAGGAGGTTTTCCTCGGCCAGACCCGATTCCTAAGGCTGGTGGAGAGCAGCTCTCCGGCTGCTGAGACCGGAGCCGGCGTCCGGAGCTCGGTTGCTGCCGAGAACGCTTCTCCTAGTCCTCCTGGATGCGATTTAAAACCTAACAGGGCCCAGCTGCCACTAACCTGGAAGTGGACAGCACGGAGGGTTTGTCAGCGTTCCCTTCCCGCGCCGTTTGTGACGGACAGGTCTCCAAACACTGGGGTGGGCACCGATGGCAGGGGCTGCCGGCCCCTCCCCAGCTCAGGGGGCTGCGGTTCGGGGCACGGTGGGTTGCAGAGCTCCCCTTTTCCCCCCAGGAAGCCCGTTTCGGTTGTAGTTTCTTCTTGTTTGTGAAATGGGAAGGTTTAAGCTTTTCCGAGTGTTCTGTGCTTGGTGGATTCGCTCGGCCCCCTTGGACTTGGTAGGAGCCGCTCGAGGGCTGGATGCTGGCCTCCGCCCTGGCTCCTCATTTCCCGGCCACCGCGGGCCTGTCTGTCAGGAGCTCTGCCTCGCTGCCTTTGCTCGAGTCAGCATCCAGAGGAAACCAGCCTGGAAAGTGGGAACGGCTGGATAATCCAACCCACTGATGGTACACTCCTGCTCTGAGGGAAGGACGGGACCCCCGGCCCGCCCGCCTCTCCTGCCTGGCTTTGCTTGCACACCCCGGCGCGAGCAGCTCGCTGCTCCGGCAGCACCCTTGGCCTTGGGAGGAATTTTCCGGTGGCGGAGATGGCGTCATCCATGGTGAGCTCGACGGGAGCCGACTGCCACCCTGCGTCGGCGTTTGCAGAGCGTGGCTGTGCCGAGGGCGCTGAGCAGAGCCGGGGTGACGCATCGGAGACGCTCGGGAAGCAGGAGAGGCCAGTAGGGCTACGGCGTCGCTCCGCAGGGATCTGCACAACGCCCTCCTCCGGCCCTGCTTCCTGGTTGTGGTTTTATTAGCCACCCTGCCGGTTTTGTTAGCCACCCCGCTCATCTTGCAGCGAGCTCTGCAGGAGCCTGGCAGCCTGAAATCCTCGGCGTGCCCCGAAGCGTCTGGGTGTCCCGTCAATCCTATCCGACTCCTTTCTGGATTCGCCTGGTGCCGTGAGCTCGCCGGCTGCGTCTCCCTGGACGGAAAGGGGTGCCGGAGCGCGGCTTTGCTCCGGCGGGTTTTGCGCTGCTGGGCTGGCTGCAGACGAGGCGACCGAGCTGTGTTCACTCGGGCCTGAGACACAGCGCGGGCACCCCCGCGGTGTCCCCGAGCACGTTGCTGATCCCGCTTTTGCCAGGTAGGGACAGCGTAGGGAAAACCACGGATCTCTCATCATTTGTTCCTGCCGCTGTGTTTGGACAGGTGGAGGAGGAACTGCAGGAGCAGGAGTTTCTCGACCGCTGCTTCCAGGAGATGCTGGAGGAGGAGGACCAGGAGTGGTTCATTCCGTCGCGCGACCTGCCCCAGGGCATGGGGCAGCTGCAGCAGCAGCTCAACGGGCTCTCGGTGGCCGAGGGGCACAGCTCCGAGGACATTCTGGTAAGGGACCTCCGGGGCCGTGCCGACAGGCCTGGGTGGGAGCAGGGACCCTGGCCTGGGAAGGGGGCGGATTTCCTCGGGGTGTGCCACTGCGGCAGCTGGTGGTGACGCACCCTGGGCCGTGAATTTTTGGAGCGTTCCACCAGGCTGTCTGGTTTAGCCACGTGTCCTAAAGATGAAGTATCCAGCTTTGCCAAACTTGCTCTCCCGAAGTTGTGGGCTGGGGTTGCCGCTTGCATGTGCTCTGCTCCCAGAGCAAGCCGGGTCCTTCCTTGCCTTTTGGGAAGAGCCGGGGGTGTCCTGGCAGGCTGGAGAGGTACGGGAGCACCATCCCCATCAGCTCCCAGGATGCCCTGAGCCTGTATAGCTGCTCGGAGCAGTGAAAACCTGGATGGCTGGAAGAGCAGCAGTGTCAGGGCAATGCCCATTTTCATCCCAGGAAGCAGGAATATGCCGCGGGGCTGTATGGACCAGCACGGAGTGGGGTGGGGGGAGTTTGTTCTGGCCCGGCCCTGCTGGCTGTGCTCCGGCTGAGCAGCTTTCCCTCCCGGCTTTCCCTCCCCACGTGCACATCCCTGATGGCATCTCGGCACCGGATGCCGGGACCGGGCACGGCTCCGTGTAGCAATGCTTGGCAGTGGGCGGTGCTGGCATTTTGGACCCCTGATGGACCCCGCCGTCCTGCTCCCTCTTTTTCTTCCAGAGCAAAAGCAACTTGAATCCAGATGCCAAGGAGTTTGTGCCCGGGGTGAAGTACTGACCGTCAAGGCAGGCTGTGGAAAGACTGTGTCCCTGCTCCGGGGGGGATGGTGGC
>NW_010235539.1:0-18514 GCF_000690775.1 Eurypyga helias
GGTCTGGTTTGACCTCTGGTTACTCTCTCTGTTGAAGATGACAGGTTTCCCTTTGCGCTGAGCTCCGCGGCCCGCGGGACGCCTCCTGCCCTGAATGAATGGCCCCCGGGTAGGCATCACCGGGTCCTTCAGTGCCACGACCTTGCCCGCCTTTACTTTGGCTGTGACGACGGCTCGATTTTCGAAATCTGTATGCAGAGCTGTTCCCATCACTCAGTGTCCGAGGTGGGCTGTGTTTATTAAAAGCAATACGCAGCCTGACACGCCGATAGTTTTGGCATGTGTTACTTCGTACAGCGTGCGCAGTTTGACATTGAGAAACTTTCCGCCCGGTGGCTCGACGCTGCCAAGAGTTGTGCCGTTTCTTTTAAATAGGGGAACAGTTTTGTTGATTTTCTTCCACGTTTATTTGTCTTTAAACGTTAGGACTTAGGTGTATGCGTGCAGTGCTTCAGATCTGTCACAAACCGTTTATATATTTCACATAGAACTGTGCGTTTTATGAGTGATTGTTACTGTGTGTGCACAGTTCAGTGCTCTTCGTGTGACAGGCTGGCAAATCGGCTGAACAGAGGTTGTGGCTTTATGAAATGCGTATGTCAGAGCATCTTTAAGTGCAATGTACAGAGCAAGAAGTGAAGTATTTAGCACAAAAGGTACACATTCCACGTGGGTGCAGATGTCTCTTTTAGAACCATAAATATCTGAGAAATGTGAATGTTTATTCCTTGCTGCTGTAGTGGCCTTACGCTTGAAAGCTGATGAGGAACTCAGGGTTTTAGTTGCCTAATACTTTTCCATTAGAAAAGATGTTTAATAATTTTAAGTAAACTGAAACTTCCATTGTTTATAACAGGCCTTTGAAAAGTGTCAAGTGCTCCAGAGCAGTGTTTTGCCTCCTGAAATTCTATTCAGGTTTCTCTGACAAACATATCCACATATGTTTATGTTTCCATAGCAGTGGTTGCTTTATCATAAAATATTAAGTATGCCAAATTATAAACAGGAACTTGTTCCATGCTACAGCTGTACATGTAGGAATCCTGTCCATGGGAAGTCTCTCCTGGAGGCTGAAAGAGGTGGATACAGGGCTGATTTTGATGCAGCCCATCTCTTCAGCAGGCCTTTCATGCTAATTTGGTGTTTTCTTCTATCCTAAAGTGGCAACGGAAGAAAGAAAATGTGCTTAGACTTTCTGCACTAGTGTGTTAGACCGGAGATTCCCAGCATTGGCTTCATGATGGCGTTGAGTAGAGGTCTCAGTAAAATTCATGGTTTTCATTAGATTGCCCACAAAGGGCACATGGGCGGCAGCTCTTTAATTTTATCCTGACCACTAAACCCAGTGTGATGGCCTCAGACACGTGTACCTCTTCATGTGTGATAGCATTTTCCCATTTTATGTGCTTTTGCGATGGATGCAGCGACTGAAGCGTCTGTGCTGGCAACCTCCTTGAAATTTGGAATGTCGGTATGAACTTCGGAAGTCAGAACAACCCATAAGTTGCTTCGTACTCCAGTAGTTTGTGACTGAAGATGATGATGGTGGCCTTTAAGTGTGAGGTGGGTCGATGGCCTAGCTGTGCAAACTGTTAGCTGAGTGCTGGTAAGGCAAACTTTCTCAGACGGTCTCGGTGGAGATGATTGTTTTTTCTGCAGGGGCTTAAAAACCTGTGTGGTTGTGGTGATTGTTTTTGTAATATTACTTCAAAGTTTGCTGGAGTTTCCAATAAACTATCAAGGGTGGTTGTTACACTGGAAAAAAAGAAAGGAAGTAAAGTTTTTCACTTGGGAATTCTGTTACTTATGTGGGATATATAAGTTTGCCAAGTCCTCGCGTCTTTGTCGGACTTTTCCTTTTGGTGGCCACAGTTTCCCTCCTGTACGTTCCTTTGCATCTTTCCCGACTGCCAATGGCTGGGGAAAAACAAACATTGTGATGAGCCCTGTGTTTTCCCATTCCAGACCCTGTAAATCAAGGAGAGCACTGAATTTCCGAAGCCTTGCACACATGACAGTTTTCCAGTGTCTGTGAGAACTGTAGAGGCAGTTAACTCCTGTGGATTAAGGGGCTGGAGGGACATGGGAAAGAGAGTGAGAAGGGGAGGTAGCGGCTGTCAGGATAACTTTATTAGCAAAAGTATGTTTTTAAATAATAGCTGGGGTCTGTGCAGCCTGTTCTATCTTGTTTTAGTCTGTCAGGCTTTCCACTACAGTTGCTCAAGCCAGTGTATTTGTAGTTGGCTGTGTTTGTAGTTATGCTGTACTGTTTTAGTTGGAGATCAAACTCCTGGAAGAAACTTGATCTCCTGCCACTAAAATGTCCAAAATACATATTTGTCTTATGCTCCATCTTTTGAAATACTGTATTATATTTTTGACCTCTTGGTCATTACCCATGTTCATCTTGTAATTTAATACTAAAACTCTTTCTTTTGCCTGTTAGTTCAAAACAACGTGTTGTCAGGCGTTGTTAAGAGAATATTTCATTTCACAGAGTCAAGTACTGTAAACCTCCCTTTAAACACGGAAACATTGTTCAATAGAGTTTAGGTCCTCACCTCCTTTTCATTAGGCCTGGCATTTATTGGTTTTGCTAACGATGGGGATGGGTCTAGGTATTTTCGTTCCCTTTCTAAATCTAGCTGTAACCACGGTGTTTTGTGTGTAGTGGGCTGGGTTGTGCTTTCTTGGCTGACCAGGCGGTTTCACTGCTGGACGACACATGTGATGCTGGCTCCGGCTTCCCACCATTCTCAAAACTTTCCAGCCATGCAGTCACTTAAATTACTCAACTTTCTGTTCCATCTTTCTTCCTGATCCTGTTTTTTCTTATCCATCAGCGAAGTTGCTTGTTTCATGTGTGGGGAGGGAGATTCTAACTACAGTGGCTTTCTTTTTCTTCCCGGCTTGCAAAGCTTTATAAACTCCTGTGTCCTACTTCAACCACTTCTCCCTTTTTACCAGCAGAGCTCTGCAGAGCGGTCGGGGAAGTCAATACTACTGCGGTCGTCTTCCATCCTACTGGCTTCAAACCCATTTAAAGGGTTTGTTTGTTTGTTTAACTGATTGGTAGTTCATGCATGTTTATTTAGAAAGACAGTTTCTCATGAAGGCCTGACAGTTGTTTTTTCTTTGCAAGGCTATAATTTTGGACAAATTATTATTATATGCCGTTTCCAGGGAACAGGGAGGCAATAAAGGGTATGTGTGGAATTGGAGGAAGATTTGTGTGCCTGGGTGTCTCATCTTGTTTTGAAACTCTTGTAGTTTTAAGTGAGTTGATCATTGTAATTTACCTTATATGGAAAGATAACCTTAGGAAAACTTCTTGGCTCCTTTTAGGTTGCTCTCCTGAAGGTTTTTGTTTGGTTTGTTTTTTTTTTTCAGGGGACAAATGTTTTGATGTATATCTGTGTTAGACCAGGATCCAGCCTGGAAGCTTGTAGATAACCCGGTGTAGTAAATGTTCATATTCTTCTAATCCTCTGTTTTGACATCTGAAAATAAAACACTGCTAATTTCCATTTAATAGGAATTCTTTGAGAAAAGGGCACTTTCAGTTCTCCTGCAACTGTTACATGGTTTCTTCTGGTTTGGATCATCTGGCCTGCTTGAATAGCTGTTTCTGCTAATGGCAAGGGTGAAATGGTATTGTTTGTGTCATTCCACAGATTGAATATTTCAGAAAGAATCATTGTATGGATTGCAGTGTCAGTATTTTTAAATAATCTTTCACATGGTTATGAATAGGATAAAGGCAGTCTATATAATGATAAAACTTGATTACGCCTTCTGAAAACTGGATTAGATATTCTCTAAATATACAAAAATCCTGAAATTCCTGAAGTAGGTTTTTTTGCTCGGCAATTGTAATGTGGCCATCCAGTCTTAGCTACCAGGTCAAAAGACTTCGTTTGGGATTTTGTTTTTAATAGTGGAGAACACAACTGCATTGTTACGTGAGCTTTCTATGTTCCTTTGTTGTACAGGAGGAGATCCAATTCTACTAGTTGTATCTTGCAGCGTAAATGTTAACTGCTTAGGGCTTAGGCTGTGTGGGGAGGCAATACAGCGAACAAAAGAATGTTTTGTTTGGAAGGGGTGGACAAATGCTGTTCCGAAAACAGGCTTTTAGTCAAAAATCTAACAGCAACATCGAGTTATGTTGTTAGCAGAGTGCTGAACACAACGATCATCAACAAATCAAGGGGTTATCATCTCTGTTTGGCTGGCTGTCCGACCCCGTCAGGCAACTCTGCCCTGCCTAGGTGTGCCCGATCAGCTCACTGAGGCGGAGGGACGCCTTGTTTGTCCCTTGTTCTAGCCTGCTCTTGGCAATGCTTCTGGTGCGCACGGAAGCGGTGGCACATGGTGACACCATCCAGGGGAAGGGGACTCCAGCCAAGTGATATCCTAAACCGCTCGTTTGGTCCTTGAGATGTTACAGCAGTAGGTGGGAACATCTCTTTGTTCTTTGTTACAGCACATAGAGCGCTCTGAGAAAATCCTTTCAAGGCTGCTGGCACATCCTTGATGATAATAAATTAACAGTGAGAGATTTGAGAAGGGTCAGGCTTCTTCCCTTTGTGTTTCTGCGAGTGAGATGCCATTGCTTGCTTTAAAATGCCTCTGCTTAGCTGGGCCAGTAGACGTCAGTAATGGTCAACCTACGTTGGATGGGTGTGCAGAGTTGTGATTGCCAACTCTCAGAGTTATGCTTGCAAAGGCAACAATGTGGATGTGTTTACTCCAGTGAGTAAACCACCACTTTTCTTTTTAACAATGCTGGTTTCCTTAGTGAATATTTTGTTGTGGTAATACAAGGTAGAGTTTCCTGGCAGAGGTGTATTGTCAATACTATGAGTATCTCACTGATTACTTATATATGTGCTTCTGAAGCGCTTGCAACCCTGATGTGTAAAAGCTTGACGTAATAGTGATGAGATCCTGTGTTGCACTATTCACGGGGCAGCTTCCGCTCTCCTCCCCTTCCCCATTTTAAAAAAAAGGAGGAAATGCTTGTGCCCTCTCCTCCCACCAGCTCGTTCACTGGTGTGAAGATGAAAACTGCTCTGCTAGGAGACTAATTGCTGTGATTGCTTGGGAGATGGTGGGCTGACAGCCATACTTCCTGCTGCTCTGTGTCCATCTGCAGGAGTGTCATGTTTATCCACGGTTAGCCCTCGGGCAGCGTTGACCTGCAGGAATTCTGAAGGGTGAAAGCGGCCCCTGAAAGCATGTTGGGATTTTTTGTAATATAATGGCATTTGGATATTTATATTCTGTCATTCCAAGTATTCTGTGTTACTACAGTCAAATGCTAGAAGAAGACAAAACACGCTTTTTCCTCCTCCGACCTCGAGTACTCGGTATATAGTTTCTTCTAGTGTCCTTGCTCATTTTTCTGTCTGCTGTGTAAACAATCCACACAACGGGGGAGATGAGAATGAAAGCTTCAGAGTTGGTGTTTGAAGAAAATCTGATGCCTGCTACGAGAGACCTTGCTAAGAGTCTGCTTGAAATTAATTTTCTCAGCAAATCAGTGATTTCATGGTCTCAGATTTCTAACTGTGCTAAGTGCTGCCCTGTAAAGGTCCTGGTGTATGAAGAAGGGTCGCCTCACCACTTTTGCACAACCACTGTATCTTAAAGTGGGATTGGAGGGGGGCAGGATGGGACACCCGACAACAGGAGGGAGGATATAGTTTGAGAACTGTTTGGGATTTTTGTTTGTTTTGAAGGTCTTTAATTTTCTTTGGTATTTCCTTAGCTAAAGAAAGTTTTAGTGCTGGACTGAGCTGACGCTCATGTGAAACTTCCACTGCATCAGGCCCGTGGGTGAGATCCGCTGTTGGACCTGGAAGCTGTTGCTGTCACTGTCCCCAGAGGGAAGCTAACTGAGCTCAGTAGATTTTCTTAATCCTAATGGAAGCTCTCTTTCTAGTTGGGAAAGAAATCTTCTCTGTTGGGACAAGTCCCTGACCTATTTTAGAGAGTCTTGTCTGTACAGAGTGGTTGCTATTTTCTTAGCATGAGAAGCTGTCTTGCAGTTGCTTCTTCTTAATTTTATTTCAATCATTTTGTTCTTTTAATGATAAAGTAACGGAATGTGAAGGAGAGGAGGCTGAAGCTCTCTATTTTGTAGTTGTGGGTAAGGAATGGCAGAGACAAATAATCTGGTGACAAAAAGAAAACTATTAAGTAATTTAAAAACTTCCAGCTGCTATAGTAACAGCAACACATTTGCCAGGTGTCAAAAAGCATATTTTTAATCCTTCTATTTTAAGTTTCAAGCTATTGAAGCGAAGCCTGTCTAGGTGTGGCGGTCTTAATAGCTGCCTCGGCCCGTAGCGACTTGGGTAGCCTAGGAAAGAACCGTGTAGTATCGCTGTTGGAGGTACTGTTGATTAAATTTATAGAAAAAGCTTTTCCCAGATGTTCTTACGGGGCAGGAGCCCATCCTGAAGATTTGTGTTTCTCTCCGAGACACTTTTATGATGTCCTGTTGGGTATACGGCGCGTGCTCTTCTGTGTGTTAGATTGATTTGAGGTACCGTGACATTTTTCTTGGAAGGTGTATGAGCCAAAAGAGCAGAATGAAAAAGTTCTGGAGACTGGGCTTTCAGCCTAATACCAATTCCGTGTGGCTGTGCTAGTCCTTACGGCCGGGATGCTTACTGGGGAGCGGGAGTGAGATGTCCGCAGAACCATCCCATCCCCTGTTGATGCTGTAAATGAGTTTAAGTTGAAGTGATAGATGTAGGGTGGAAGAGACTGTTTTTCTAGTTAAACATTTTAAACTGTCAGAGGAGGTGAAAAATGCATCGTACTCTTTCCTGTGGCCTTTTCCTCCGAAGAGTCGGTCATGCAAGAAAAGGAGGGAAAAAGTGCCCGGCATGGATCAAGCCCTTAGCTTTTCAATGTTGGTTTGTTTTTATTGTAAGATAAACCTTTGGTGTTTTATTGTTACGAAGTTTAAGCCTGGCCTAGAGGTGCTGATCTTTAGTAGAAACAGCTGCAGACTGAGTGTCCCCTGGTCAGGTGGGAGGCTCTTTGAAGCAACATGTTGCCTCTTTAAAAGGAAATTGAGCATGTGAGAACTTAAACCTGTAAAACTCATCAACAGCTCTGCCATTGTTTATCTCTGGCGTAACTTTATATAGAATTAAAGTGAAACGCATTACTTTGCTTCCAAGGCAAGATGGTTTAGCTCCCCCGTGGTCCTGGAGACGCAGGAAACGACCACATCACCACAAAGACTTTCTAGTGGAATGAAGATGAGTGACAAACTATCCACAGAACTAGGTTCTTCCCCAGATGGGATGAGAAATTAAGTGGAGCTAAAGCTTCCGGTTTGAAGTTAAAACCAACGCTTTAATATTAAAACCAAGTAGAAAAGACCAAATGCTGTATAGGCACGGTTGATGTCAGCATTTCGTGTTGACTGGGTGTTGGGATCTTTTTTGGCTTTGTTGCTCAAGTCGCCTTATGTACAGAAAACAAAACCACCATTAGCTGTCAGATCTCCTCCTTTACTTCTCTGTGGCGTTGTCGTTAAAGCAATGCCCTGGATATCTCAGTCATCTTTTTAAACTAACCGGCCACGGGACTTCCCATCCTGCTGGAGCAGGGTGCAGTGATAGCCTCTAAAATGGCATTTTCATGAAAAAGCAGATTCACTGCTTCAGAAAACAGCTTTCTTGGGAAAGACAGGACTCAGGGCGGTCATGCTGGACCACATCTGTTTAACGCTAGTGTTGGGTATGAGCATGGGGGAATTCCTAGGCTTTGTTTTAGGCTTAGGCTGAATTGCAGTTGGCACGAAGACCAAATTTTTCACCTTTAAGCGCATCCTGTAGCTTCCCCCATGGCCAACAGGAAGCAGCATCGACGGCATCTGTGTGGAGCCCTTACAAATGGGGGTGTAATGTGAGAGAGCATCTGAAGGAGGTGAAGAGAATACAAGATAACGGATTTTTCTGGGCGTAGATGGAAAGAAACTGTATTAACAATAGCTGCTGCCTTAGTGCAGGCGTTTTGTAAGACAAGAAAGTAAGGAGTTCGCCACCACATTGGTGAGAAGAATGTGGGTTTGCTTGGTAACATGGAAAATGTGGTGACATTAGAAACTGCCTGGGCTCTGCATCGAGATGATGCAGAATTTGTCATCCTGTAAATCATTTCTCATTGATTAGCTAAACTGTTTGGATTGGCAGAAGGGATCTCCTCTTGGACAGGAAGCGTAGGACCAGTATCGCTCCCTGCGTGACAGGCCTCCTGAACCGGACAGTTCAAAACGCCTGGTGCTGTCTGAAGGGAAAGTAATTGCCTCCAGAAAGTCCTCTTCAGAGCTACAGTACAACAGGCCGAAACAAAAAGGCAACCTAACTGTGTACGGTAGGAAAAGACTGGCAGAGGGAGGCAGGTCAGAGGCCAAACAGTTGTCCGTTGGATGAATTCTGGAAGATAGTAATTATCCTTAATAGCATAAACATTCTGGGAGAGCCAACGGCAGCTGTATTATAGCAGAGGTACAGGAGGAAGGCCCAACTTGGGGAGGTGGAGTGGAGGAATTAGCACGGATGAACTGCTGCTCTTGGTAACGCATGATGTCTCTTCCAGTCTGCATATAAATGCCGGTCAGTGACAGGGGATGAGTAGTTAGCTGTTTATACGAGATGCTTCAAGTGTATCTTACTGTCTGAAATGTAGAAAAAGCCTGAAGCTCTGACCAGATGACTGAGGAACTGAGATTTTTTTTTCCCTTCGCTGTGCAAATGATTAGAGTGAAAACCTGACCTTCTGCGAAATGCTCGGCTTTTAAAATGTCTGGGGGAGTTATATCAGGACCACTTGGCAGGCGGTCAAAGTTCTTCCCTGCAGTTGCATGTTTTGTAAAGCCTGCTCCAAAGTTGTAATGACCTGGTAAAGTAGTTAACCTCTGTCACAACTGAAAATCTGTAGTAAAATGAAAAGAGTTTTCAAAAGCAGCTCTGGTTTCCAGCCCTCCGTAAATAAGGACAGCGAGGTCCTAACGGGAGAGTAAACCTAAGGTGGTTTGCTCAGATCTGTTTGGTCATCTCTCTTCTAACATTCAAGGGTTTTTAATCCATGAAAAATGTGAGGCCCTTAGTTAATTTACTAGGTAGTGCAGTAAGTAGCATTTCAAGCCTCTGTGCCTCAGTAGAAGCTGCCATTCGTGTGCTTTCTGCAAGGAAAAAGGTTTCAAGAGCAGAAGGAAACTTTAAAAAAAGAAATGTACTCCTATACGCCAAGAGGGTATAGGATTCTCTGGCATTGTTCTGGGCTCAACCCACTTAGTAATGCGTTCAGAAAAAAAAAAATAAGGATCACAGGCTTTGAGGAATATTTTTTTAAAAGGTATAGTTTTTAATTAATAAAACTCGTTATAGTGAAGTTAGATTTCTTGCCTTGAAAGGAGAGAATAACAGAATGTGTTTGCTCCAAAATAAACCCAAAACTGTTAGGTATTTTTTTTTATGAGCACACACATAAGGGAATATTCCCCCCCCGCCCCCCCCCCGCTGAACTTTCATACTTTTGTGTCTTATCTAAAATTCTTCAGTGGATACAACTAAAGGTAGAATTTACCCAGTGAGCTTAAAGTTTTCACTTTTATATTTATTGAGTCATGAGAGGGGTTTTGCAGACTTGCCTGACTTCTTGCAAAAAATCCTAAGTGCACCTTCCAAGGAAAGCAAAAATTATTTTTAAATACGCCAGCCGAGTTTTTAATGGTGCTGGATAATTTTTTTTTTTCAACTGCTGCAGTTATTTCTATATATAGTATAAGGATGTGAAAAGTCATTCATTCCTAATGTGTTTAAATATGCTCCATAATGAGTGTTGTGGATGTGAAAGATAAGCAGCCTGGAGCTTTCTCTTGCGAGGTATAGGGTAACAGAAAGCATCAAAGTTTTGCTGCCCTCAGGACACACACTGAAGTAGTTAAAGTAGTGAGATAAACGAAATACATTAAGATATTCATCTGCAAAATCTAAAGCTCAAGGACACAATAAGTTTTCATTTAAGTGTTTCTCATTTGCTGACAATGAGCCAAATAAATCTTAATTCCACATTGTAGATGGTGACAGAATTTCAGACACTTTCCCTGGGATGAGCATCTGCTTTGTTTCCCAAATCTTTCTGATATGTGTTGGGTTTCTAATCTGAATTAGCTGCCTGCGGTTATTTAAGAAAACAATTTCTTTTTCTCCAGATTTGCTATTTAAGAACACTTTTGTTTGGTCTCCTGAAATAACGTGTAGTCTGAGTCCTCACTGCATTTCTTCTTACAGGTGCTGGATTTGGATTAGGAATTGTTTTCTCAGTCATCTTCTTCAAAAGTAAGTATACTGCAGTAATCTTGACTGCCTGGTTTCCAAATTTCTGACCGTTGTAGGTACAGTTTAAAACCAAAGCATGTAAAACGTAATCAGCGTGTTAGACCAATTCTTTCATTATTGGTCACATCTTTTCAGTGGAAATGGAGTTACCTAAACTTTCACCTGTTGTATAACAAGGCTGTGACACGTGGCATCTCGAAACTCCTACTGTGCTCAGCTCAGATTCTGGAATTGCAAGAAACCCTGAGCCAAATTACTGGAGCCCTGTGTCTAGACATCAGTTTATGCCAGGGTTTTAAAACTGATCTAAATTCTTTTTAGTTACGCTTTGGTAACAGAATCGTTGCGGTAAGATCTTGAATTTAGAGAACTCTAAATACAATGTCTTACTCACTGTTGGTCTTGCTGTTCTTCTGAAATGGTCTAGTTTTTAGTTGATTTAAGGACCCATGGAAATTGGAAATGCCTAATATGCATCTTAGGGTAATTTATTCTTTCTTGGTGCTTGTTTAACAATGTTGTCAGCATCAGGTGAAATGAACAGCTTTGCTTGACTTTAACTTTTTCTCTCTGCTTGACCTTCCCCACAGGAAAGACATGGCCGATCGCTTTTGGGTCAGGGATGGGGTTAGGAATGGCTTATTCCAATTGTCAACATGACTTCCAGTCTCCGTATCTTCTCCATGGTAAATTTGTAAAAGTAAGTATCCGTACTACTTACTGTTAATTGATAACTGTTTATGAGCTAGCAGTGAGCCGTATGTCTAGGCACCACTTCCATGGATACTCCTCTGCCTTTCCCAAGGGAGCACTAGTAAGAAGAAAACTGCTGTGTTGCCGAAGTGGGGGGTTGTCCCCCTGCTCTTTAGAAGGTTTTAGTATCTGGTGTGTTTAGCAGTAAACTGACTAGAGTGAATACGTAGAATTAGGTAGATCTACCTGTGGAAGCAGATCTTTGATCTTCTGGGGATGTGAGGGGTCTTTACCAACATGAAAATACTAATTGCTTCTAAGTTTTGTACCTTGTTTGACTGCACAGTCATGTAATCATTAGTCTGAAGAAATTGTGTACTTGAAATAGTTTTGAAGAGGATATTTTAAATGAGTTGAGTATTATCACTGACTATGCTGAGATAAAATATTTTAAGAGAGATTAATTAACAGGAACCATTTGCTCACAAACTGCCTACAGTGCACTAAGTCCACAAACTGACTCCATTAATATTTTCTGTATTTCTTCACATGTAAAAGTTGGGGCTGTTCTGGTAATTTATCATCGTGGCATCCGGGAAAAAAAAAAAAAAACAACACCCCAAAAGGGGAGCGTGCGTGCGTATTTCAGATCCACAAAGCCACGTACTGCTAAAAGATTTCACTGGTGCCAGTGGAGAGGCATCCACCAGGACATATTTACAGTTATTTTAGCACTTCAGAAAGTCCTGAGGTAAAATGTTCTGCCAGGATGCTTTTTGTGGCAAGCACACAGAATGCCAAAACTGCCCCTACATTGCTCGTCTGCCTCACGAGGGAGGCCTGAAGGTGTTTAGACTTCTTTGATTTACTGGCAGATGAGCTTTTGCCAGTCTTCTGCAGCTCTGCCATAGGTATCTGGTGACAAATACTATCTTCAGCTGCCCCTAAAGAGAGGGAAATGATGCTAAGATTCTTACAACTTCAGAATAAAACATTTTGGTAGCAGTATAGACAAACTCGGCGCGTGACTCTTATGGTTTGTTAATATCAGAACATGTTGGCTTTCCACACCATCCTGAGGGTATTCCTCCAATTCATGTCTCCAGAAAGAAACCGGAATGACATGTGTGTGGCCTCGTGTGAATGGTAAATGCCCTGCTCACACGTTGTGAGAAAGCATTTTTCATTCAGGGATGCTGGGCAAAGGAAAACTGACTTTCAGGTCAGCCTAAAGGATTTTGTTTGGACTGAGGACTAATCTCTGCTCTGGAGCAAGGGTGGTCCTCCCAAGCATGAGGTAATTGAAAGGACACTTGACAGAAGAAGCGCAGCTGCCTGCATGGCACAAGACTAGACAAATAGTTTCCAGTGCACTGTCTCCACTAGCTTTCTCTGGCACAAAGCAGCGGAACATGCTGAGGGAGGGAAGACACGGATGAAGCCATCTAATGGTTAATGCCGTTAATTCTCTCCAAAATGTCGTGTCATGGATTATTACAGGGTTATTACAACAAAAATTATTTCATTTCTGTTGGTTAGGAGCATGGAAAATATTGTTGCATTATCACTCATCTGTTTTTCTCCTAGAAAATAGGGTTGTAACTAAAGTCTGTAGGACTCCTTTACAGAACTGAGCTTCTGTTGAAATGCGGACTTGTCAAAACGTGAGATTCTGCAAGAAAATCAGCTTTACTAAGAGAGAGGGAGAAACATAACACAGGTTAGCTTGAAGAAAATTATTTCTAGTTTTCCAAACCTGTCAAGTTTGTACGATCACAGGATAACTCAAGTTGGAAAGGACTTCAAGGAGGTCATGTAGTCCGACCTCAAACCGGGGTCATCTGTGAGGTCAGGCCAGGTTACGTGGGGCTTTATCCAGTCTGGATTCTTGATTCTTCAGGATTGAGTTCTTAATTCTGAGTCCTAAGTGAGAATGAGAGAGGACAGAGGAGCCTCCTGATCCCAAATAATCAGGAGATCACAAAGCAACTTTGCAGCTAACTCGGATCACGCTGCCCATCCTCTGAGTCAGTGAGCTGATCACGAAACACTGCGACCGATGCAAGAGCCGTTCACCTAGGCCAGGAGACTGCTTAAAATGCAGAGAATTCCAATTTGTGGTCATGGGAGTGAGGGCTTTTTACGTAACCTGATCAAGTGGGTGTCGCTGTGACTTCAGCTGAATTCAAAATCAACATCTAGCAATGATTTTGAGGCTTAAAACAGCACGGCTGTAAATAACATGGCCTAAGGTTGGCCTGCAAAATAGGAAGTCTTGTATTTTTCAGGTTATTTAGCCTGGATTGTTTACCACCCCCACAAGCGCTACCCTGTGCTTTGATTGCAATGCGGGTTATACTGATGTGCAACAATAGGAGAAGTTTGGCAAGTGGAGCCTTTCCTCCTGCCCTCTGTGGCTGTGCTTTCTATCTGCTTTCTAGTCAGCCTGCAAATAGTTAACGTGAACAATAACTGGGGGCTTTTTGGAAGTATCCATTTTATCAGAATGGAGGCTGTTATGCATGAAAACGTGGCATGCCTCTGGTATGAAAATAGCTGCTTACCTTCTCCATACTCAGCTTCTCGGTGTAGCAAGGATGAAAATGTTAGCCTACCTCCTGGAAATGTTACAAAGCTAAATGCCTCGCTCTGCATCGTGCAGCACCTTCCACGTCAGGAACCCAAATGGCTTTTTAATAATACAAGCCTTCTTGCTTTACAGGAACAGTGACTAATGACTAAGACTATCCCAGTGGGAAGGAAGGAGAAATCAATGATTATTCCTCAGGAATACTGAAGTGCCCCTGGAATAAGCCAACATTCTTCAGTAACGATCACCAGTAACTCTTTATACTCCAACAAACTGTTTCTGTACATGAAACAAAAGTTCTGTTGCTTGTTTTGTATCGTGTCTGGAAAGTGCAAGGAGGAGCTCTTCTGGGAAATAAATAAAAGACAAATGGCCTTCTCTGGTGTGTTGACTTTGTATGTGAGTGAGAGAGAATGGAAGGAGAGGACTTCATTCTGAGTACCTAGCAGCTGTGACCACCTGGGTAAAAGCCACTGAGAGAGCTCTTCGGAAAAGACAGCCGTCGTATGTTCCACTCCACTCTGGAAAGGCAACCCCCATCTACCGTACTGTTCAAAGAAGCATTCCCACCTCATAAATCACCCACTAGACCCCTGCGGCTTGTGCCGGTGTTTGGACAGGAATATAAATACTCCTGTGTCCTGTTTGTACAGTTGCCCTTTAGAACTGGAGTTTTGTCCTCTCCGAAGAGGCAGAATCCAGAAGGGCAGAGCTGAACCGTGTGAGCGATGCCGCTAGCCAGTGCTGGCTCTTGGACCTTTGAGTCACGGAGTGACCAACGTTTGAAGCTTCCTCGGTACAGCGGGTGAATTAAACGGATGCACAGACTGTCTGGCTCTGAGCTTACCTTTTAGGTTGATTGCTTTTTTGTGGGAGAACATAGAGGTTTCGGTGCCTGGGAATGGGTCATAAATACTTAAAGCTCCTTATTACCATGGCAAGTTGCTGGTCCCAGTACTCCCTTCTACTACACATTTACTCCAGCCCTTGCAATTACTAGTTGGTATGTTGTCTACTGCTCCTCTTGTGACTCGAGAGGTCATCTTCACTTCTTTGCTCAGCACTGTTTTCTAGCTATCGGGATGGCTCCTAAGGGCCTCTCTTCTTCCTCCCATGCTTGCTGCATATTATCCGTATAGCACAGGCTGTAACTGCGTGTCTCCCAAGACAGAAAGGGAACGGTATAGATTGTTACGGAGCTTTGCATTACTGAAAGCCTCTTCTGCTGCTGGTGAGCACTGGCAGATGCCAGAGTGACAAAAAATTTCCTCTCCAGAAAGGAAAACCCAACGGAAAACAAGTTGTACAACCTTTGTTTTTTTAACCCATGCCAAAAAAAGGAAGGGGATGGACTGCGGGGCAGTCTTCCGAGTTGAGAGAGCTTGAGAAACTCATCTTCCTGAGCAGTGGGACTGAGATTTGGTCTGGGTGCTACACCCGTCCTGCACTCGCCCACCCCCTCTGGGCACTCCTGTGTGGATCCTGCATGCTGAAGAAACATGTTGAGCTGTGCCCAGAGTCAACAGAAGCTGAAGAGCTTGCCTAGAGCAATGGACTTGTGAAATAAAATAGCTTTAATGCCAGGGCAGCATTCAAGGCTGTCAAAGCATGATACCGTCCAGGACCATTGCTTGAGCATGTCCTTGTTTTTCCACCTCCTCCCTTGCCGGACTGCATTCATCAGTCAGGTCAAAACAGCTTATTGGGAACAGGATCTCTTTCTTTCTTCCCAATTTTGAATCATTTTATCTGGCCCCAATTTTTAATTTGAGCTGTGTGTTTTGGAGCCATAGCTCATCTGTGGTTTGGAAAGTGTTTTTATTGAGTCTTCTGCGTGTGTGCTGCGACGCTAGCGGGCTGCGAAGCCAGTGGGTAAGCCTGGGTGAGAAGCAGGAGCGGTAGCAACGCTCTGAAGATAAGGACTGTCAGCATGTGGAAGCAGCTTTAGCTAGCGCTGTGTCATTTGGGCCATGATGGTGGGTTCTATTTTATTCACTGTCCCTGAGAATGAGTTGTCCTGCTCCGATATGCTCTGCTTTAGTTCACATGTGACTTCCTAGGGCTCATTTTTACTTGATGTCATCTTACTGTGACCCGTGATGGAGCTGTTCTGGCCCCGGAACTCGGGCGGTACCCCTGTAGATGTCTGCTCACCTTGTGTCACTTACTGCAAGAGTGAGAATAATGGGAACAAATGTTCTTGCTCGTTACTACAAAATTCACTCGGGTGACTGTGGAAAAATTGCACCATTTTACTCTAAAAGTGGGATGTACATTTTGTCATTGCACTTTAAATGGGGTAAGAACTTCACGGTTTTGGTTTTCACAGCTGTCTTTGCTTGTTGTTTGTTGCATATATAACTGGCACATAATTGGCCTGTGTTTGTTTTGGTTTAATTAAAGGTGTGTTACTCAAAACCTATTTTTGAACCTGTCGGTGTGAGCTGTGCAAAACACCTCCTTGTGGGGACAAGCCTCCTGTTTCCCTCCATGGGAATGAGACCATACTCTTCCCAACTGAGGTTGGAATAGGAATGGTTTCCTGCTGCTTGATTTCTAATTACATAAATGGAAGGGGGAAAAGTGGAAATTCTAAGTACCAAAAGGCATGTTAAATTTAGTGTAATGCACTCATCTGGAAACGATCACAGTTTTCCTTCTTTCTTACGCCTGCTGAAATCATTGCTTCGTCTAACTGCAGCGTGATTTGGATCGGTACCAAGGAGTGCAAACAAGATAGGCCGACAAAAGTCAGGTGTCCCTACCCGAAACGTAAGGAGACCTTTCAGTGGAGGAGTTACTCTATCACCCTGATGCAATTTGAATAGGAAAATGGTGGCTGTACAGCGAGTAAAGAATCCATACCACTGTCTTGGAGAAAAAGAAGCTGTTTGCTGAACAGAACTGGGTTTGAAGCTTTAACAGTCCCCTAAGTGCTTGACTGGCCACAAATCTGACTCCTAACAGCTTGATTAGATGTCTGCCGAGGCTTTGAGATGAATAAACAAGTCACGGAAAAGCAGAGACCGCAGGAAAAAAAAATATCAAGCTGCTTTTCTGTTGTTTATATGAGTTCTTCATGTTTGATGAAGATACCGTCATTTCTTTGTATTTCAGTCGTGCCTAGGAGCCTCTGCCAAGATCAGGACCTTGCTGTATGTGGTGCTGTACACACAAATAAAAACCAGCCTCTGCCCTGGAGAGTTTACAAACTAAACAGATGGGATTAAGGGAGGTAGGAAGGTTTGTAATTCCCGTTTTAAAGATGGGAGAAGCTGTAGGCAAGGTCAGTGGTAAGTCCCGGAGGGAATGTGGCATGCAGCTGAGACTCTGAGCCTGGAGCCATTGACTCCATCAGCCGTCCGTTCCGACTGTTCTGTTCCTTGGCAGGTCTTGGAGCCTCAGGGGAAGGCTGCCCACTTCACAGCCTGGGAGACTCCAGAGGGCTACGTTCTGCAACCATTGCTGTCCTCAGATTGCCCCAAAGTCTTGAGGGCAAGTCTCTGCTAAGCTAGGAATTCTGTTTTATTGTCCAGCGGGTGGTTGCTTACAGGATCACTAATAGGTGTGACCCACTGAGATCCTCAGTATCAACCCCAACATCAGAAGGATATAGACCGGTTGGAGTGAGTCCAGAGGAGGCCACGATGATGCTCCGAGGGCTGGAGCCCCCCTGCCATGGGGACAGGCTGGAGAGTTGGGGTGTTCAACCTGGAGAAGGGAAGGCTCCGGGGAGACCTTATAGCACCTTCCAGTGCCTGGGGGGGCTACAAGGAAGCTGGGGGGGACTTTTTACAAGGGCAGGGAGTGACAGGACAAGGGGTAACGGGTTTAAATTGAAAGTGGGGAGGTTTAGGTTAGATAACAGGAAGAAGTTCTTCCCGCAGAGGTTGGTGAGGCACTGGGACAGGCTGCCCAGAGAAGCTGTGGATGCCCCATCCCTGGAAGTGTCCAAGGCCAGGCTGGATGAGGCTTGGAGCAACCTGGTCTAGTGGAAGGTGTCCCTGCCCATGGCAGGGGGGTTGGAACTGGGTGATCTTCATGGTCCCTTCCAACCCAAACCATTCTGTGACTTTGGAGTAAGTTGGAATCTGATAAGGAGAGAAAATACTGAAATGTGTTATCAGTTTTCTGTGCCGCAGGGACCGGGACACCGCTGTGTGAGGTGTGACGTAAGCATCATACCAGCAGATAGTCACTGCCTCAGTCGATCCACCTTGAACACGAGCTTAGGTGTAACAGATCGAGATAGAGGGAGGATGTCAAGGAGACCAAAAAACAGCAGGGTTTACAGCAGTGATGGCGTAACTCAGCTCTTCCAGAGGGTTCACCCAAGATGATTCTCCAAAGGAGGAGAAATGGGTTTTCCAGATATTTTATTGGGTTCCCTCCGAGTCTGTGGAGCAGTGCCAAAGAGATCACTAAGGTGCGTGTTTGCAAGTGCAGGCAGTGGGCGCAGGAGTGGGCAGAAGGAGGTGGTGGGGGTTGCGGTGGTGATCTACCACGAGGTACAGCTCTCGTGCCTTAGCTAGCAGGGAGGGGCTATGGCAGAGCCAGGGAAGACGGGATCGGTGACCTGCTCGGAAAAACACATCTTTCAGCAGTGCTGTGAGTCAGCGAGGCACTGCTGACCCTTCCTTTGCTCCCAGCTGGCTGGGTTCTGTAGCTTCTCTCCCCCTACCACACACATCCCGACAGTCAGAAATAAACTTTTTCCTCCTCTCCCACCCCACCCTTGGCTTTGTAAATGGGACTGGCGCAAATTTTGGCACGCCAGCTCTGGTAGGCAGCTGCATGCAACGCGTACCGTCTCTTAACGGCTCCGAGAGTCCGGCCTGTAGCCCACCCACAGTGAAATGCT